>NC_053159.1:127870568-128053068 GCF_016835505.1 Polypterus senegalus | reverse complement strand
CTCCTTTCTCTTTCTCAGATCGCTTTTCGGAAGGAAGTCAGTTTCATAGTTTTTATGAACAGTTCGAAAGTGCCTTTCCACATTTTCCTTCTTTGGAATAGCAGACAAACGCACTTCGATTGGGACATTGTGAGAAAAAAAATCCGCTTCCAATTCCACATCCAGCCCATACCCTGCCCAAACAAATATTTTTTAAATCCCTTCTTTAGTCGATATAAATCAGAAGGCTAACTAGATCACTTACATACCTGGAGTTTTGCAGTAGCTCGCGCGTTTGATCGTGCATGTGGGATGACCAGTGTGTTAGAAGAAAAGAGATCTCAGGCTGGCCACCCTGTATGTCAATCAAGTGGCAAATGCCATAGGGAGGATATATAGACTAATGTTTAAAAAAAAAATTTTTGAATACACCGCGAGTTGTGAAACTAAGTTTTCGCCAGCTTCATATTATGCCTTGGAATTAAACTGTATCAGTCTCATTATAGTCTCCGATGTTATATCTGCACAATGTCTGAATACTTACTGTTAATCAATGGTACTAGTGGCTTATGATCTCTAAGTATGAATTTATCTAAGCCTACTAGATACTTTTGAAATGTACCACAAGACAATACTCCAGACAGGCATCGTTTCTCTGTTTGCACATACTGTACAGTATCTAAAATCAGTCCATGTCACTTGTAAATAAGCAACTGGTTTCCTGCTTCTCCATAAAGGTATAGTAAGATGCCTCCATATCTGCTTGCATCTGTTGATAGTGCAGTCACTTATTTTGGGTCAAGGTCCGCTAATAAGGCTATGCCACTCATTGGTTATTTCAGTCTCTTGATCATTTGTTGCTGTGGTCACACAGAACCTTTTTCTAAGAAGATCATACAGTAGAACATGCACTATAGCCAATTCTGGTATATATATATTAACTGAATTAACATTTGAATTTCAATAAATTTCACTAAAATACAATTTACTTTTTAACACATCTGAAATTCATCCAGTTCTAAAATATGCATTTTAAGATTTTTGAAATGCATTATACCAGTAAGCAGTATTAATTTTGACAATATATTTTGATTTAGTCTTAGTCTTCTGAATAAGTTGCATTTTAGTTTTAGTCACATTTCAGTCATTTAATTGTTAGTTTTAGTTGAGAAAAATTAAATCGGTTTTAGTCAATTAAAAGTAAAAGTAAATTAGTCAAAAAGTCAAAATCAGATGGATATCTTATTTAAAATATGCTGTACCTCTAAACTATTATACTAACATGTGCACTAAGGAGCCAAACTACATGTACTGTAGTGATTATTGAATATAAAATGAAGAAGAGGTGTAGAAAGGATTTCCTTCAAAAGCTTTTGGTCAGATAATGGCAGCTCTGGTCTGTCATCACAGTTTTCTGGCCTTCAACATGCTTTAGTTATGCTGCTATAAGATTTTACCCAAAAAGGCTGGACCAAGCTACACACATTTCAATTCAGCATCGGGTTTATAGAGAACAAGATCGTCGTGGACTGTCTGATTTATTTGACCATGTGTACATTTTAAATTTATTCTCTGATATTTTTTCTGCAGCAACTAAAAAATAATGCTTAAAATAACATTAAAAATAAAAATTTTTATATGCGCACTTTTGAATTAGTGAATTCCAAAATAATGTAGTATACATAACCTTAAAAGATGTTTTTATAACAAATACAGTGGAACCTCGGTTTACGAGTAACTTGGTTTACGAGTGTTTTGCAAGACAAGCAAAATTTTTTAATACCTTTTGACTTGATAAACGAGCGATGTCTTGCAATACGAGCAGTATGGATGCACTTTGTCTGCAGGGCGTCATGTGATCACAACTGAGCTGATGGTTCTTCTCTCTCTTATCTCTCTCGCTCGCCTCTGTCTCTCTCTCCTCATCTCTCTCTCGAGGGCAATTGTCTCCTATTCTCCATCTGAGTCTGTGTGCCTCACTCATATAGTCAACATTCGTATGAGCGTATACTGTTTACTTCAGCATTGTGACTGTGTGTGTGTGTGCTGTGAAGTGCGAGTCCCCATCTTGCGCCCCAAAACACGAAGCTGAGTCTCAGTACTTTAACAACACCAGCCGCATTCAGCTTGAAACAGCAACAGCGCTGTTATTTATTGTAGCGGGATCTTTATAATGTTCCTTGTATCACCCATTGACGGCAGGCGCTTATACTGCTACAGCACTGGGAGACTGCAATTGCTTTGGGACACTCTTCCACGTGTCGTCCCGTTGGGTGGAATCCCACATGACTTTAGAAACTCACTCACACCAGCCATGATTCTTTTTAAAGGTAAAGTGCAGGTTAATTTGTTTTATGTATTATTACTTTATATTTTGTATTAATAATTTTTATATGAATAGTTTTGGGTTGTGGAACGAATCATCTGAGTTTCCATAATTTCTTATGGGGAAATTCGCTTTGATATACGAGTGCTTTGGATTGCGAGCACGTTTCCGGAGCGAATTATGTTCACAAACCGAGGTTCCACTGTACTTAAAATCTGGTTTGTTGGATAATCACTCAGTTAGGTTTGCAACATTAGCTATTGTAAGATTTATACTTGTGCAATTAGCTTGTTAAAAAACTCACTAACATTTACCAGATGAGTGTGGTAAAGTGAGATCTGCAGGTGATTGGTAGGTTTTAAATAATCACTGCACTCGTGTCTTTGCGTGTTTGGGGGTTGTGGGAGCGGTTCCCATGTGCGATGCAGGAGTGGTCAGCCCTACATTTTCTGCATAGGTGCAGGACCGCCTGTGACCCTAACTGGCAGTGGTAGCTTCTGATTGCTGCAGCTATGCCACTTCCCCGCTTTAAAAGGGAAGTGTGAGGGCAGGTATGGAGAAGAAGAAAAAAAAAAAAAAGATCAGAGGAAAACAGATTGGCCAATGACCAAGTGAAGGAGAAGGGTGAAAGGGAAATGGAAGATGGAAAGGGAGAGAGCGCGCATCCAAGCTTATAGAGTGAGGCAGATGGTCGGTAGTGAGCCTAAGGGCCATGGACACCGGAGACAGTGATAGGGGCACTCCAACTGACCACTTTCTTGGGGAGTAGGGACGGCCTGAGTGATGGCGTCTCCCCATCAGGGTCAAAGGTGTACAGCAGCAGAGACGCATGGAGCTCATCGGGTTGCTCTGCAAACAACGAAGGAAGGGTGGCAACTGTGTTGGTGTCGGGCAAGTCTCCACCTAGGTAACGTTACATACCTTGGCATAAATCTCGGGATGGCACACCTCTAGACGACTCTTCAAGTTTGTGGTGTTCTTCCTGTAAGTTACATTCAGTTTGGCTTACACAGAGTTTTATTTTCGTCAGCATTGTAAATAAAGTTGGTCCATGTGTATAATCACTTTTTTTGCCCAAGAATCACATTGGCCAACATAGCAAAGCGGAGTGGAGCAGCATTTTGGCTGACATGATGATTTCCTGATGGCACACAAAATTAGTGCTATCCAATTACAAGCATGCTTACACATTTTTAAGATTGCACCACTGCATTCATGCTTGTTATTTGTTGTGTAATGTCATTTGTAATAGACATGTGCAAAGAACTTCACATTGCTCATTGTCAATTTCAGATATCTTGAAATACATTTTAGCATATCTGAATGAAGCAGAGACCCATTTTAAGACATAATGAAATGATTTTGAGATATCCAAATATATACAGCGGTGGGCTGGCGCCCTGCCCGGGGTTTGTTTCCTACCTTGCGCCCTGTGTTGGCTGAGATTGGCTCCAGCAGACCACCGTGACCCTGTGGTTAGGATATAGCGGGTTGGATAATGACTGACTGACTAAATATATACAGGGTAAGTAAATATTATGTTGACATTTGAATGGCGAAAACAATTTATTCACAAAACATACTTCATATTTGCAAGATGGTTTACAGGAATGTTTCAACCTGTTTGCGGTCACGTTCAACACAGAAAAACCAACAAACAACAGTACCATTTAAAGCCTGGACAAACATTTGATAGATGATACCACAGTCCAGATTCTGCCTTTCAGGTCATTGATATCACAAACTTTCCTGCTATACATGTGCTCCTTCACCATACCCCATAATCAGAAATCACATGGTGTCAAATCAAGGGAGTGTGGAGGCCAAGGAAATGGTCCATCACAACCTACCCATCGACCTGTATTTAGATATCTCAAACAACAGTGAATTTCAAGATATCTTAATTAGAATTGTAGATTTCTTAAAATAACTTCCTGTGCATTTGAAGATATATCTTTAATCAATTTTGAGATATTACAGGAAGTTCCACTGAAACAACTGGACATTTTACAGGAAGTAATTTCAAGATATCCATATTCAAGACATCCTAAATGTATAGTAAATTATTTTATAATACTGTATTCTGAAATGTGGGGAACGTTATGCTGAGATATTTGACAATACCTACAGGCATACTATACTTTGAGAGATCTCAAAATGTATTTGAGATGTCTCAAAATGCACAGAAACGTGCATTAGAATATCCTGAGTTACATCTCAAAATGTAGCCCATATGATTTTAAGATACCGGGAAATTCTGTTTGAAATCTCCTAAAATGCATTTAAAATATATTGTAATAGATGAATTTCCAGACATCTGTAGTTTGTTTTTTATAGATATCCTAAATACTTTTCCAGATATTAAAAAATATCTGAAATATCTATATTTTAATTTGATTTGCCATATACACCACTGGTCAAAAGGTTTAGAATATCACAGTTTTTTCCTGTTTTTCTTCAAATTTAGTAAGTTGAAATGCGATGAATGACTTTAAATGGTGAAAAAGTAAGCAGTAAACTGCCAGAAATTTAATTTTAAAATTTAACTAATAAAATGAAATAATTCAACTAATATGTCACAACCTATTCTGCAGCAATTAAAGTAAATTAAGCCTTGCAAGTTGAAGAAACCAATATGCAAAGTTCTCCCAACTACTGTCAATTTTTTACTCTTCTAAAGGAGACTGTTCAATATCATACCCTTGGTTTATTGTTATTATTGTATTAGGATTTACTATGCTTATCGAGGGCCACTATTTAATACCATTGCCTGGGTTTACTATTTTACTATCTCAAGATTGCTGAAGATGATATTTGATGCTTATAGTAATTGGACGCTATTGGCAATAGATTTCTCAATTTTATTCCTCATACGCCGCTACTAGGGGGTCTTGTTTTGTTTTGGACGTGCTCTAGGTATGTCAGAAGACTGGGACTTTGGGAAGTGGAGTCCAACCTCATGTGGGGAGGCAAAATGGAGGGTGGGGGACTGGGGCGGAAGGAAGAGAGCAAGCTACAGTGGAACCTCAGGTCACGAACGTCTCAGACCATGTACAAATAGGGTTACGACCAAAAAGTTAGCCAAACTTTTGCACCTGTTCACAACCACACACTCGGGTGACGAACAAGCCAGTTTCCCTTCCAGTTTGTACGCGCCGATGATTTCCGTATGTGTTCAGTCCCTCCCTGTGCATTCCCTGTGCAGCTAGAGAGAGAGAGAGCGCAAGAAGGCAGTTAAAGAAGGCAGTAAGGCCAAGAAGGCAGTTAAAGAATGCACCGGGCTTGTTTCTAAAGAAACTGCTTCAAGCATTGTTTTAATCTCGTTGTATTTAATGAATACTTTTTTCTATTGGATTTTAACCTCCACTTCACTTCTGTTTTTATGGGATTATTTATTTATTGAAGGATTCTAAAAGCACTGCACTTTATTTAATTTGGACTTTGCTTTTAATTGTTGTTTTGTTGATTTTAATGAAAGCACTTGACACTTTTTACACCATCCGATTGCTCCATTGTAGTGCCTCACTGTCGTGCCATTACCGATGGTGATGGGTTTAAAGGCTCCCGGAAGCGAGGGAGCATGCAGCGAACCTGCATTGTCACAGACTTTATCTCAAAACTGTAATCTCCTCTCCACCCAGTTCCTCCTCACTTCCTTCATGCCAGAACTCGACTCATGCAAGATTAGTTTTCTTGGTTGTTTATGGTTAGTTTTTGTATAAATTACGGATTTTTCAAATGTTCATTTTTTCCCTGTGCTTAAAACTCATTAAAAAAAGTGTTTACAGAGAGCAGTTCTTAAGGCTATAGCGTGAACTCTTGCAATGTTAGTTTTCTGTGTTCAAGGTTTTCTCAGAAAGTATTCTCTCACTTAACAGGTCTGAATGCTAAAATAGTATTTTAACAGGAGACCCACTTATTAAGCAAGGATCAGTTTCAGCTGCACAAAGGCTGGACTGACCAAATGTTCTATTCCAGCTATACAAAGAACTAGAGGTGTGGGAATTCTTATACATAGAGCAGTCTCATTTGTAGTATCAGATGTAGTATCTGGTCCAGAAGGGAGATATGTGATTGTCATAGGTAATTTATTTAACTGTAAAGTGATTTTGATAAATATTTATTCACCCAGTGTCGATGATAGGGAATTCATGCAAAATGTATTTGCATCCATTCCCAATGTGAACACTCATAAAATTATAATCTGCCATGCATCTCGACATACTACCCATCAAATGAAACTTCAAAGTCTCGTCTTACCGATGATATAAACCATTTTGACACACAACAACCACAGCACTGACACTAAAGACTTTTTTACAGAGAAGTATATACTTTTAAGAGTTGACTTTCCCTACCTTTGAAGACCCCCTGCAAGTCAAACATCAATATTTTCGAGCAGTATTGATCCCATTCTGTCCGTCCGTAAGGCTCCAGCGAATATAATCTAGTAAAACGATTAGGTCCAAAACACACGATATATCCTCAAAGGGACAAAAACTCCAGAAAACGTTTCATAACTTGAGACTAGCTACGTAATTTTTTTACACTTCTATTGATCATATCAGACGTAATTTGTTTCTGTCGGCGATAACCATGCTACCGCATGTAACACGGAAGTGTTAGCTTCTGATCGACACCTAAGTTGGCCAATTACGACGGGTCTGGGGTTGACTGGCACCTCGTATAGCCAACGAGTGTCACAGACAGCTGAACGATGACGTAACTCCAAACCCTGGTAGAATCTACCAGTTTGATTGGACACTGTGACTGACACTCAAAACTTACAGCCAATGAGCAGCCGAGCATTTTGATATGTAACTTGCCATACTAACTTGTAAACAAAACGATCGGAGCTGCATGAAGGTGGCATTTGTGCCAGTCTGCAGAGTTGGTGCGTCGTTGTTTATTGTGATTTCGGCAAGTTTTTTCGCATTTTAAATATGAATAAACGTACCGATAAATGTAAATAAACGCTCGATTAAATAATAGATGCATGTACGCGGCGTGAAAGTAATCAATCGGCCCAGGTGACGTCTAATGGCAGAGAGCGACATGTGCCACGCCCTTGTGCTTTCTGCTTGCTAGTGATTGCTGCCATCAAGTGGCACATGGAAAAACGCTGAGCTGTGTTGTAACAGTTTGTAAAAGAAATGTATATAGTTTGTGTGCATTTTATAAAAAAAGTAAAAATAAAAATATAAATATATTTTTGGCCCATAAGACTTGTATTGACTATTTTTACATAGAAATGTGTATTTTTTATTGTTTTTATTATTTTTATAACTAATAGAGTGACACTGTGTGTAGATATAGATTCCTTTAGGTGTAAGCTTTCAGTAGAGCCCTCATTGATATATGTGGGTTGAAGCATTCAAAAGTTATTACACTTTTTCCATACGTTCCAAAATGTGGATAATGGTCCCTCTAAAAAGCACCTGGGCATGCCCACATAAAAACTGGTGTAAAAAATGTCATTTTTACAGGTATTCTTTTCAAATTTGAATTGTGAGTAGTCAACAAGTTATTCTGTTGGTACATAGTGTGTTTCTGTCCCCACCTACCTACTGCAGCTTTATTTTCCTTTATTTTCATAAAAAAACTTAGACGAGAACAAAAAAATTCGTTTTTTTTGTGAGTTCTAATGTGCATAACTTTTGATCAGTCACACCTACAGTGATTCTGACTACTAAGGGTGAAACTAGAGAATGTTACCTTTACAAAGAGACCAAACATGTGTTTATACTCCAGATAGTTCAATAACAGCAATGATTCTAATTTGGAGAGGTCGAATTACAAGCGATTTAGCAAAAATGACCCCGCTTGATAAGGGGTTTTAAGAGGACAGATTATCTGATATCTTTCCCACAAAAATAAATTGGAAACCAAGAAGTTATCAGAGCTTATCAACAAAATTACTAGAATAAATCAAGAACATGTCAGGTGTCCAAGTGAGGTGCTTCATAGGAAAAGGCAGGCTCTGCATTCAGAGCTCAACATCTTAACAACTAAAGAAACTCAACAACTCATACTTAAATCAAGACATCGTTATTACAAACATGGAGAGAAAGCTAATAAGATCTTAGCTCAACAAATCCACAAGCAAGATGTTCGCAATGCAATCCTAGTAATCACCAACACAAATGGAGACAAAATCATTGAATCATTGGATTCATTAAAGGCAGACACTTAGTTTCCAATCTTCGACACCTGCTTAATGTAATATATTCACCAACAAAGTCAAACACCCCAGAGATGATATCGTTGGATGCAGAAAAAGCATTGGACATGGTTGATTGGAACTACCTTTTCACTACATTAGAGAGATCTGGGTTTGGCCCGAACATTTGTGCATGGATCAAACTACTGTATACCAATCCTGAAGCTTCAGTTTGTATTAACAACATTAATTCAGACTGCTTTAAACTAGAGTGTGGTACCAGACAAGGATGCCCCTTGTCACAACTGCTTTTTGCAATCGCCATTGAGCCACTCGCAATTCATTGTTAAAATGCTATTGAGATAAAGGGGATTATTAGAGAAGGACTGGAACAGAAAGTTTCTCTATATGCAGATGGTATGGTACTGTATATATCATATCCACAAAATAATGTGCCTGCAGTCCTAACAGCACTAACAGAATTTCAATTTCTGGTCTCAGAATGAATCTGAATAAACGTGTGCTATTCCTAGTGAATTCTCAAGCATACAATGTTAGATTGGACACGTTCCCTTTTATCATCGCAGATCAGTTTAAATACCTAGGGGTAAACATCACAAGTAAATATAAAGATCTTCATCACCAAAACTTTGCCGTCTGTATGGAAAAAATTAAGCAAGACTTGCAGAGATGGTCAACCCTTCATCTCACCTTAGCTGAAAGAATTAACATTGTCAAGATGAATATCCTTGCTAAGCTTTTCTTTTTATTTCAAAACATTCCATTATACATCAATAGATCATTTTTAAGAAATTAGATTCAACCATAACCTCATTTATTTGGAATTCAAAACATTCATGTAGCCAAAGGGTGACCCTTCAAAGACCTAAGGCAGAAGGTGGCATGGCTCTACCGAACTTTCAATTTTATTACTGGGCAGCAAACATACAAACGATAAACACATGGACATGGACACAAACAGATGAATATAGGCAGGCTTGGTCTGCAATGGAAATAAAATCCTGCAGTACTTCTTTATATTCCTTGCTATGCAAAAAAAGCCAGAATTCTACTCATAAACTAGTGTAACTAAACTAATAGAAACCAATTGTAAATTTATTCAAATAATTACTATCTATAATTAGAAATTACTACAGGGTGGTCCAATTCTAATTATGCAGATCCAGATTGTCTGGATGACTTTTGATTTATGCGGGTACGATTCCAGTTAGGCACAAAGATAATTCATTATGTCGTCAGTTCGCACACCTCGATGGTTCAGGATTTTTCGGGTGATTTTCTATGTAATAAACTTAACAAGTTATAGCATAATGAAAATTGCATAATTAGATCTGGACCACCCTATAGAAGCTTTCCACAAAAGCAACCACAAACAAATGAATACTGCAACACAATGAAAATGAAATAGCAAACAATGAAAGCATACAGAAGTTCCATTCCTGGAATGAGAAGGCAACATAAACAGTGGTGGGGAGCCAGTGGCGGAAACTCATGCTGAGCCAGGTAACCATATCAGCAACCAAAGGATTTATCCAGTCCAATGATTCTGGAAATAAAGAATAACTTTAACCTATAAAGTCAACGTCGGTATATATAAAGTCAAAACTTTTTTCTGAATATATAAAGTCAAAACTTGAATATATAAAGTCAGCGCTGGAATATATAAAGTCAAAACTTGAATATATATAGAAATTCCCGAATATATAAAGTCAAAACTTGAATATATAAAGTCAGCGTCGGTATATATAAAGTCATTCCTGATTATATAAAGTCAACATCGGAGTATATAAACTCATTCCTGAATTCAAAGTCAAAATATATTGATTGAAACGACTCTGAACTGAACTAAGTTAACAAAAACGTATTCAGAAAAATAAATTAAAAAAACACTGTTCGGTTAATGTTTTGAAAATGATGCATGTGCCCTGCCCACGATTGGTTCCTGCCTTGCGCCCAGTGTTGGCTGGGATTGGCTCCAGCAGACCCCCGTGACCCTGTGGTCGGATTCAACGGGTTGGGAAATAGATGGATATTCCAGCGCTGACTTTGTATATTTCGACGCTGACTTTATATATTCAAGTTTTAACTTTAAATATTCCAACGCCGTCTTTATATACTCAGGTTTTGACTTCATATATTTGGGAATGACTTTATATATTCAAGTTTTGACTTTATATATTCAGAAACAAGTTTTAACTTTATATATACCGACGCTGACTTTATATATTCAAGTTTTGACTTTATTTATTCCGACAGTGACTTTATATAATCAAGTTTTGACTTTATATATTCGGGAATGACTTTATATATACAAGTTTTGACTTTATATAGTTAAATTTAGTCATCATTGCATAAATTTTTCTTCACCATACAAATTTAAAGACTAAATTCAACTTCCATTCCTGCCAAAGATATTTCTGGCGACTAAATAGAACCTACTCATATCCAAATTCGAGCTATTGAGCTGTCGCCTGCCTGCCTGAATAAGTCACCTCGCCGCTCCTACTTTTTACCGTTCATTTAATCATGGCTAGTGGCGGAAAAATTATAAAATGGAAGGAGGATTACACTGAGTATGGCTTTACCAAAACAATTATTGATGGCAAATAAAGTATCGATGATTCATAAAGCTTCAATTGGTGATCTGTTTTTCTGTGTTAACCTCATATTTTTTCATACTTCTTCTCAAACCAAGAGGGTGCGAGGGTAAAATGAATCAGGAAGCGCTGTACTCGGTGTACCAGGAAATCATGCATTGACAGAAGTTCCCCTTTGCTTGGAATGCAAAGTGTGATTAAATGCATTATTTTTTAATGCGTTATGGAGCACGTGCATCGAAGCTTCTCAGCTGTGCTTGTGCTAAGAAAAGGAAACATTTTAAATATAACGTAACACGATTGTCAATATAACCTTTTGTGAGTAGTGCCTGGAGGATTCAGACTGTGGAGAAACTCTAGAGACAGCGTGTGTATTACCGTGGATTTTTCTGTGAGTATTTGGTGGCAGCGTCACAAAGTCGCTTCCGTAAGACTGCGTTAGCTGCGGAACTCAGCTCAGAGCGAAATGAGGTGAATGGGAGGGGAGATGATGACGTGACTCCCCACCCGCCTTTAACTGTCAATCCCCCACAAACACAGTCTCTCGGAATTTGCATAAGCACAGCCGTTCACCTGCAATTTTAACTTAGTTACAAAGTAATCAAAACTCTCGTTTATATCCTGCGCCCTCTCATTAAACTTGTATCCCGCATTACCCGTGGGCATGACAAACGCCAGCGGCAGCCTGTCTATGAACTTAATTTAAACTTTAGGTTTACACCGTGCTTTGTTTCCGAAGCAGCAGCACTCATGAATATGGTAGTATATGTCACTCGCTTGCTTCTTATTGTTTCGCTGTCTTCTCAATTATGCATGTTTTCTTCAGCGCTTTTTGGAGCTATTCCTTGTTTTCTACGTACTGCGTTGACAGTCAGTTCACGTGATTACGTGGGAGGCATGATGATGTCACACGAAACTCCACCCCCCACGGCTTTCGAGCTCAACTCCATTACAGTATATGGAGAAAAATAGCTTCCAGTTATGACCATTACGCGTAGAATTTCGAAATGAAACATGCCCAACTTTTGTAAGGAAGCTGTAAGGAATGAGCCTGCCAAATTTCAGCCTTCCACCCACACGGGAAGTTGGAGAATTAGTGATGAGTCAGTCAGTGAGTGAGTGAGTCAGTGAGGGCTTTGCCTTTTATTAGTACAGATATACTAGCAAAATACCGACTTGTGCTAAGTACTGCCTTAAAATTTTTATTAAGAATAAAATTAAACCTTTTTAAACCGTGGGAAAATATACCAATAATTATTTGTTAAGGATCTCTTTGTATACCACATTGTGAGTTCAGCCCTCCGGTTGTAATATGACCAAGCTGTGCACTGAGCTTACTCTTGAGCATGCAGCGTAGAATTTTGAAATGAAACCTGCTTAACTTTTGTAAGTAAGCTGTAAGGAATGAGCCTGCCAAATTTCAGCCTTCTACCTACACGGGAAGTTGGAGAATTAGTGACGTTGGAAAGTTCAATATGGCAGCCGACAGTGGCATCATACCACTAAAATAAGTACGTACATTGGTTTTGGTTAGCGCAGGGAAGCCACATACCAAATTTCGTGAAGATGGGGTTAGCCTTCTACCTACACGGGAAGTTGGAAAATTAGTGACGTTGGAAAGTTCAATATGGCGGCCGACAGTGGCGTCATACCATCGAAATAAGTACGTAAATCGGTTTCGGTTAGCGCAGGGAAGCCGCCTACCAAATTTAGTGAAGATGGGGCCATAAATAAGAAAGTTCAAAATGGTGGACGTTGTCGACCTTTATCGACTGTTACGTGTAGAAACCTGCTTAACTTTTGTAAGTAAGCTGTGAGGAATAAGCCTGCCAAATTTCAGCCTTCTACCTACACGGGAAGTTGGAGAATTAGTGATGAGTGAGTGAGTGAGTGAGGGCTTTGCCTTTTATTAGTATAGATATATATTAGGGGTGGGTGGTATGACCAAAATTCTATATCACGGTATTTTTCTAAATTATCCCGGTTTCACGGTATTCAACTGTATTTTTTTCCCCATGCATGAGTGGATGTTAACCACATTTTCCACTGCAATTACTGGCTAAGAATAACCTATCCATTGTCAAGAGTATTGTACTTTGTACAAAATAAAAAACATTTTAATGTGCACACAAGTATTAATACAGTTTTGCATTGCCCCATAAAGTGATAGTTTTTAAGGGGGTGGCACTAATGGAGAAGGTATCACATTGCATGACAGATGCATTCAAAATATTGAACCTTTTTATTGAACAAATTTTGCAAAAACAAGCTATAATTTTGACAACATATTTTCAACCATACAAAGAGGCATTTAGACTTCGTAAAATATCCAGAAGTGCTTGTCAAAAATTGTACTGCACCGAATATGTCTTAGAAAAGGAATAAATAGTAAATATTTTTTGTAAACCAACTATACTTTCTGTTAATGTTAACAATCTCTGTCCACGGACACGTTAAAGTGACTTTTTAAACAACTTTATCATCATTAAACTGCATAACATTTAAACTAATAAATAATAACAATAAAATAAATAATAGCATTATTACTGACTAGCTATGTGCGCCCAACTACGTTGCGCATGTTAAAGTTGTCTGTGAAGGGCTTCCTGTGTAAACGCAGCTGCCAGTCGTGAACTGGGCCCTTCGTCGCACAGCATTATGATTTTTTATAAGGGAAACAAAATTACAAAAGAAAACCCTTGGATATTGATTCAATAGGAACGGCCTACTCGGAATCACTGTCCAAATAGTAATTATGTGGTGGTGTGGGAGCATTTCTGCTTCTGTCCGTTCACAGTCCATCTCGTTTTCACAACGCTATCGTTTCCTCTCACGATGTCTTCTCAACTTTTCTCCAATCTCGCTGTGACGATGTGGGTTCTGGCTCCACACTCCCTTTGCTATTGGAAGCACTCGAACCCAACACCGTCGATAATGTTGCCGAGTGAGCTAGTCAATGGAGGCAAATGATTCCAGCAAGGGGAAGGTATACAAAAAGTGCAACAGTGCTTTTATTAAAAATCAACAAAACAAAAACAGTGTTCCATAAATAGTGCAGATCTTCAAGTTCTTCAATAAATAAATAAATAATCCATTAAATGAAAACGAGGAGTTTAAAAATCAATAAATAGAAAAAAAACACATCCTTAAAAATCGGAGGTTAAAATCTTCTCTTGGAAGCAGTTTTAAAACCAACAACAAACAAATCCGGTGTTCTTTTTGTTAGCGTCTCACCTGCTAATCCCGATTGGGCATCGCAGCAGGCAAGACGCTCTCTGCAGCTGCCCTCCTGAAACACACGCACGAGACTGGAGACCTCCCGATCCCTGGCTTCGGTATGGCACTCATCCCAGTCCCGGAGAACTTGGTTTCCCACAATGGCCAGGTCGCCACGCTGGGGATTCCCACCACCAAGTCTCCCGACTTCCGCTGCCTTTCCATGGCCTCTCGCGCCAGTCGCCTTCCCTGGTCACTCCCGCTACCTGATCGCTCAGCGGGAGCGACATCAACACCAACACGTGGGTGTCGGCCTAACACCCAGCTTCCATGCAGCTGTCCACGAATGCTCGATCGCGCGCTCACCACACTCACGCACCGCCTGCTTCCTCTCCTGCTCCCGGTAACCTCCGTCCTCTCCTTTCCTTCTTTCTCTCTCCATTTCTATTCCCCTCCGAACGTTTCTTTTTCTCCCCCTAAAACCGACTCGCGCTTCTTTTTAAAATGACGAGGGCCACAGCAGCTGCAGCATTAGCCGCGGGACAATCATGAATGTGGGCAGTTCCTCACCTGTGCACTAGGTGAGAAACGCCACACCCTACGGATCGCCCCAGGCCCACTATGGCCCAACGTCCCCTCGCTAAGCCACGAGCACAATGATTATTTATTTAAAAATGGCCTTTACTCAACGAGCTGTGGACCCATATCACCACACTCGCAGGTTGCTTTGTGGCAATCCAAAGAGTAAGGCCGGAGTTATACTTCACGCGACGCGACGCATGCTGCAGCGGACGCTCCGCTACGCAAGCGTTGTAGTGTTTATACTTGCGCGCGTACTTTATGTAAATCTGGAGGAATCCACCAGGTGGCAGTGCGAGATATTATCGCGGTGAGAACATGTTCGGCTTCTTTGTGTTGTGAATTGCCTAAAACACCTATTAAATTCCGATAATACCTTACCGCAATATCTCTGAAAAGGATGTTTATTGATTAAATCCATAAATCCAGGGATGTATGTGTCCATTCCAGGAAGCATTGGGCACGAGTGAGAAACAGTCCCTTGACAAGGCCTCAGCTCATCGCAAGGTGAATACAAGCACATACATACACTAGCGTCATTTTAGTGCCACCAAATCCCCAAATCTGCATATCTTTGGAAGGAAACCGGAGCACAGTGTGGAATACAAGCAGGAAATACTAGCAACATAACTCCCTGCGAGACAGCAGTGCTATCGCTCCGCCACCATGACACCCCTATGTGTGTAATTATTCCCCCATGTGTGTATTTATTAACAGTATTCATTATTTAAACGAAATTATATGTAAAATGTAACATACACATTTTAATGCATTTCATCATGAAAGTGATATCAAGTATAAATCTAAAGATTCTAAATGTGCAGAGAGTTGGAATATCATACATTTAATTTGTTCTGTTTGGCGATCTATTGCTGCTTTCCGCTGCTGAAGCAAAATGCCGACATACAAATGCATTTGTGGTGCTTTTATATTCAAGCGTCGCATATTCCCGATTGTAATGACACGATACATTTTAAAAGTCTCACATACCATCTTTTGTGCCATCTATTTTTTATTGTTTTACTTTACCTGCTGTCAGGTCCAAGAAGCTCGAAGCGATTAAAAACTGGGGTGATGTTTACCGTCTGCTTTAATGATAAAGTAAAATACGAGGGTAAAGTGGACATTTCGAGATTAAAGCTGAAATTTCCACTTTAATCACAAAATACACGTTTTCACCGTGTCCTTTATTTTTTTCTCAGTGGCTCAAATGTAACGCTATACATTATGTTCCTGTTGTTAAGTTGCAAAAATTAAAAAATAAAAAAGACATATATAAATGACACGATACATTTTAAAAGTCTCACATACCATCTTTTGTGCCGTCTATTTCTTTTTTTTTGCAACTTCACACATACATAATGTATAGCGCTGTATTTGAGCCATTCATCAAACAGCAAAGTGCGCACATCGATCCCCGAAGGATCTCCATAGAGGCTTGCTGTCACATGTAGATAGTAAACAGAGACTCTGACGACACGTTCTGACTTTTAGCACACTGCGCCCCCGACTTTTTGCTGGTACTGCAACTCGCGCACGCTTCACGTTAATTTCTGAGGACCTGCTCAGAGGACGCGTGAAATGAACGCTGGGAACGCGTGGCAGCCATGATGCAGACGCGTTCTGAGCGTGAAGTATAAATGAGCCCTTAGGCAATATACATAGAGCAATGGTTATAAAAGGGGGACACAAAGGTATCCAGGCTCTTTAAAGCATAAACAGGGATCACTTCACTGACATGTGAGCAAGCCACGGTACAACTGTGAGACGCGCAGCACTCGCCGGCTACAACGTAACAATAATAATTTCCGGAACGTACTGTTACGTTGTCATTCATTTTACCCACTGTCTTTCTTTCATTCATTTGTTACATAGGCACATACCTTTTATCTTCGGCAATCTCATTCTCTAACCAGGCCTCAGGAGCTGACCAGCGTAACACTGTCCACCACCCCTTTTGTTATTCCGGCACATTGTTGACATCCGTGAGTAACAACAACGTACTAAACTGGAAGGTGGTCTACACATGCGTGGAATTCGCAGACAAACAAAGATCAAGATCTAAATGAAGATCTCTTTAGTTAATTTAAAGCACAACAATTTGTTTAGTTTGAATGTCTGTGTTTTGAGGTGTCGATGGAGTACTACAGTCTTCAGTAGTATAAGCCTGGAGGAGATTCTTAATGCAATGCCTATGTTTTAGCTGTCTCTCTACTGCCATCTAGTGCTTCTTTTTCTAATTCATTCAAGGACAAACAAAGATCAAGATCCAAATGAAGATTATATATAGAGATAGTTGCACTATTACTTCAAGCCCAGGTGCATTACACAGTATTCACCAAATTAAAATAAAACAAGTGCAACTTGGTGATGACATCTTTACCAACTGAACCATCATTTAGGCAAACTGCATTAATATGGACCTTGCTTCAAGCTAAGCTATACTGGGAAGAAAAAAACAAACTATATGTCGAGAACAAAGTCAACATTTCCACTTTATTCTTGCCGTTTATGTTGAGATTAAAGTCGACATTTCCACTTTATTCTCATAGTTTACTTCATAATTAAAGTAGAATGTCGTAAACTAAACTTCTTCCTAAAATCAATGTTTAATCAATTACTTAATTTACCCCGTCATAAATTAATGCAGCACATTAAATGCTTTGTGTTACGTTCCCCGGCCCAGTGGTTAATCATTACGCTTCCTAAACTGACTTCCTCCGCACTAAGAGAAGACAGCAATCGCCATACAGAATCCATTCACTTCATGATATTCCTGCTTTCTGAAAATTAAGAATGCTAAGATAAATACTTGATATAATTTTCATGATGAAATGCATTAAAGCAGGTATTACACATGCACGGTAATGAGGCGGTAGTGCTGCTCCCTCGCAGTATGGGGTCCCCAGGTGTATGTTCAGTGTAGAGAACTTTATGGCAGGTGTGACGAGGCTCCAAAAAACTGGATGTATGAATAGCTATCGCACAGGTTTAACTTAAATATTGAGCATATGTTGGGTTTCTGATCTGCTGGTCGGAGACACAAACACAGAATTCAATGCATGTTCTTCTGAGCGGGCTATCTTTATTGCATGCATGCAGTCTCTATCTGACGTACCAAAACCCCAGTTCCTTTTTCCTTCCTTCCTTTTTCTTTCACCACATAACCAATCACCACACGATAAACATCTTTGTGAAATTAAAACTAGTTATAAATGTAGCCCACGGAGTGTTCAGAACTTTAAAAATATCTTCGTTATACATGTTTAATCATGCCATCCATTCAGAGTTGCGCCCATCTCTGAACGAGTCGCCAGCACATCACAGGATGAATACAAGCAAAACATACACTAGCAGGGTCAATATAGCGCAGCAAAACCCCACATCCTACATGACTTTGAAAGGAAACTGAAGCACGCCGAGTAAATCCACCAGAAAAACATGCAAATGCAAGGCAGGCACGCCGCCGTGCCCCCATATGATTAATCCATGCTTTAATTATTTATCTTAGCATTCTAAATGTTCAGAGAGCAGGAAGATCATGAAGTGAATGTATTCTGTGCGGCGATCGCTGCCGGCGCCTCCTCTTAGTGCAAGAAGAAGTCAGTTTAAGAATCACTTAACACAACACATTTAATGTGCTATATAACTTGACGGGGTTTGAGAAAATCTAGTAAATTAAATTTTCATTTTACGATGAAGTTTAGTTTATGATGGTCTACTTTAATGACAAATTACAAGAATAAAGTCAACATGTCGTCACACTATTACACAGTACCCAGGTACATTACCTCCTGTATTGAAAACAAGTACAACTTGGCTTGCAGTATTATCCAGTAGTATAAAAACAGTATTTACACATCTGACCTTTTAAAACTAAAGTTATCTCCAGGCGACAGACGTGACTCCATTTTTTCGGCAAAAGTTCTTCTGTTCATCATGTTCAACTTTAGTTTTAGTTCAGTTTCAGAATGCTCTCTGTCCATTTTCACCGATACCTATGCTATCGCCCACTATTTGGTGGTTTATCAGTGAAAAAGAGCCCTAGTGCAACAAATCTGTGTTTAGCGGTGTAGCAGTGAAAAAGGTCCCCACTTGAACAGTTTCCCGCTGCGCCACGTTCCGAACGTCATTTAGGCAATTTAAACCGGTGTTGCAGTATAAGAAAAATCCATATCATAAAAAAAATAAAAAAACGGTTTTCAGTATGAACCGGTATACCGCCCAGCACTAATATATATATATATATTATATATATATATATATATATATATATCTATCAATTAATAGTCTTTTTGGTGTCATCGGTCTGGAATCCATACAGATTGGTACATTACAAAGTTTCTGTCATTGTGCACATCGGACTTCTCAGGGTGATGTTGGCTACAAATGTATGTTAATCAGGGCTTAAGCTTAAAACATAGTAAGAAGATCTGAACTTTTCAACAGTAGAACCAAATATTACATAACTTATAATGTAAAGGTTGAAAGTAGCAACAATACAATTTTTACTTGTTATCCTCCAAACCTTCTAGAAAGGTACTCCTCTGAGACTACCGACAAAGATATATGGTAAAATAATGTTACAACTTAATTTCAAAGTCTAGTATTGCTAAAGCAAAGTGTTTTTTTTATCTCCACTCTTTCATAGAAGTAACAGAAAGCTACATAAGTTAAAAAGGCAAACAGCAACCATACAATATTCAATGACATTTTAATTTTCCCCCACTCACTAAAAATTAGATTTATTGACCATCACAGATGATTATTATTGTTACAAATGTCTTTAATCTATTTCCTAAAGTAACATTATAATATAATAATGAAATTAGATGTCAATGTAATTGTATTACAATCAAATAGCTTCCGAATGCTTTTTGAATTTCATGAATACTTCTATTTAACACTGCTACTTTTATTGTAATGAAAGTAATTCATTTATGTCTGCTTAGCTGAAGTACATATTATATAATATTTGGCAATGCACTTTAGATCAAGGAAAACTAGAGAACAGGGTTGTTGAAAATCCATGTTTTTTTTTATTGTTTGCCAAATCCAAAATTGAAATAATTGTGTCATACAATGATCTAGTTATCTACTGAGGGCAAACCCATTTCTTTTTCACCTTTTCCACTCAGTCAGCCATCATTAAAAAAGACTCGATCAGCAATGTGTGAATTAGCTGATCACAAAAACTGATCCTATCAAACACTGCTTTTCTGTGCTTTATGGTTATTTAGTTTCAGTGCTCCTTTACATGAGGTATTACAGTAATTGAGCCAGGTCTTTTTTTTTTTTTTTTGCAGCAAATTTCCTGTAGTGTTAACAAAGCAAATCAGGGTTAGTTTTACAAGAAAGCAAAAAACAACTGGAATATTACCTTTATGTTAATATAAGTGGAATAATAAACTGAGAAAAAGGAATCGAAGAACTTGTCCTGTGAAATTAAATGTACCGCAAGGAAAGCCTCTAATAAATTCAGACCTTTTTAATTTGTCCTTTAAATTAAAACGAACACTATTTCAGTTTAGACAGCTAGCTTGTTTTAAGTGCTGAAGCTTACATTTTCAACTGGAAAAATTAAAGATAAAGACAAATTTGAAATTGCTGCTTAGTTAACAATAGTCTTGTTAGCTTAACAGAAAAACGTGTCTTTTACTTATAAACCTATTAAGCATGTTGGTCTTATGTCTTCTTGATAAACAACGTATGAACATTTGATACATTTGAGGATTTTTTAAAGATTTGTACTGTGTTTATTATTTGTTGCTGTGTGCTATACAGTATAGGTTTTGGTAAGAAACAAGTACTGAATTATTAAAATGGTAATCCATATTTATAATTACACCTCAAGAATTATGACTGTCTAGCGGATACACTGAAGGAAAAAAAATCTGTATAAATATAGTAAGCGCACACTTTTACAGTTAAAAAAAGCTGTAGTGTGATTAAATGATTAAGAATTATTAAAACCTAGAAGTGCAGGTATATTTACATTTAAGCAGTGTTTAATTGCCAATGCCAATTGATTGACTGTGTAAGTATATGTATTTAGAGAAATGATAAAACATTTTTATAAGCCTTGTTTCAGATAGGGACATTACAGAAAAATATAAACAATATGATAGCTTGTAATTGTGAGAAGCATTTTATTTTTTTTAATACCAAGTGTGTTTGTAAATATTTTATTAGTATGTATTTTAAGGAAATTTTATTCATTTTAGTACTTTATGGTCAGCAAACAATAAGCCTACAGAATTTCATTTTGTTAATAAAAAATGAACAGTTAACACCTGTGGTTTATAGTTTAATTATAAAAATACACTTTAATATAAGACATAAGGCTCCTACTGTATGTGCCTGGTTATGCAGGAGCTTGGTGTAAAGAGTTTTTAAAGGGATAAAGGAAAGAATTAAAATTGGTATCGGAACTGGCCAATCAAGTAACATGAAATCGTGATTGATATTGAACTCAAAAAACAAGATTGGAGCATCCCTATTAATCTATATTATATCTCCAAATATCTACTTTTTGGTTTGTCATCTGTACCTGTTTCTTTTTTACTGTTTATGTTAATATTCCTCTTTTGCTTCATAATTTTTTTCTACTTGACTTTTCTACTTTTACCCTCACTTTTATCCAGCTGACGTTATTTGGAATCGGTATGATCGCAAACTAAAATTAGCCTCTCACTGGAAATCTCCTAATTTTCCCTCCGTACGTTTTTCAAAATCCTTCTTTAACCTAGCCTTATTTGGACTTTCAGAGATTCAAATTAATAAATTATCTAACTCCAACATTGAGATGTGACAGTCCATTATGTGTTTGGCTGGGTTTATTTGACCAGTGATCCATGTTGTGTTCACAGTCTTAATTTTGAATTTGTTCCCTTTCCCATATATTTTTCTGATTTGGGGTTTACTGTATCTGCTGTGCCTCTCGTCCCAGTATTCACGGACATTAATTTTAATCCTTTAGTGACCTATTTATGACTGTTTCCTTTGTGTAACTCAATAGAAATTTGATCACAAAAAATACAATTTTAATAATTAATAACTAACACTACTTGCTGTCCAGGTATCGGAAATTGTTAATTAAACTTCACATACAATTGCTTTTTTTTCTCTTTGAGCTGCTCTTTAATACTTGTTTATACTGTTTTATCTAAAGACCATTCCCTCTATGCTATGTAGTGGAATAAAATAATTATACTGTATAAAGCTAAATTTATACCTTTACGGAAAATGCTATAGGGTTTTCAAACTGTACAGGCTTAACTTTTGAGGACATAGAGGTACAGAGTATGTGGACGTGACAGGATCAGATTCTAAAATGATAAACCTGCAAGGCTAAAAGAACAACAGGTTAAAATAAGAAGTTAAAAATTGTAACCAAACAAATCTGACAGGAGTGGTTCCAAAAAAGATTAAGGTACTGAAATTTGAAAGAAATAATCCCCCAGAGTGTAGGCTGCTAGGCAAAGAAATCTGAAAGGATCAATTTTTGACAAGTAATGCTGTTTAGTCTCAATGCTCGATATATTTCCTTTATATAACTCAACAATGGAACAGAAGGAAAAATTGCGTTCTAAGGCCTGACAAAATCATCCTGAATTGTGGTAAATATTTGAGATATTGAGACACGACAATCATTTTTAAGAAAAGAAAAAAAAAAAAAGAATGCAATGGACTGTCACCTTATTCAGAAAGTATTGCAGTTGATGCTACATGGATAGGATCTGGACTCCTTTGACCCTGAACTGGACTAAGTGGGTTTGAGAAGTGTACATTAAACATAGAACCTCTACGATTAGGATATATTTTTGGTTGTTCACCTCTTATCAATGAGCTCATACTGTTTGAATTTAATGATATAAAGTAAGATAATGTTACATCATTACATCAGCTTATTCTTTTTCTATCTCAGTCAACCACTTTAAACTATTCAGGGTTTCTCATTGTTACTTAAACCCATTACCGCTCCCATCTTAATGAAATTACCTTTAAAACATGAGACCTAACTGCTGTAATTGTATGGGAAATGCACTCAATTATCAGACAAAACAGACAGTGAACACTTCATGCTACCTCTGTCTAGGTGGAGGCAAAACAGCAGTTCCACTGTTCACATGTTCTAATCTTCACATTGCAGTCAAAACGTTTTCTTCATTTCATATTAACCATTTACATGCCAAATAATATATTGAATTGCTACATAATGATTTGTTTAATTTAAAAGACAGCTATTACAGTAGTCATTTAATGTAGTTCTTTGAAAATAAAAAGGCATACTGTGTTCCAATGATTTTGACAATTTTGAGGTCCTGTTTGAGGTGCCATCTTATTTATGACAAAACTACCAAGGGACATGCTGCATTAACAGTAGATTTCACAAATGCATGAAAAGTGCCATCTGTGTTACTAATGACCTGTCCATCTGTATTATGGTATGTGCAACTCATTTCAGTGTACTTTTGAGCACTAAGTTCAATTGCAAAACATAACCTGTCACATGTACCATTTTATGAAACATTCAACAACTATAAAAATGCTAGATAATTTTTCCATTTTAAATCAACTCTATTAATACAGTAGATGTCAAAATGTCAGTTTGGCCTTCCTGCGATTACATCAGGTATCTGCACTGCCAGATTTCAATACAAACCCTCTATCGCTATTTCAACAAGCCCTCATTGTACTTAATAACATATATAAACACAACTGATCTGATTAACTGCTCAAGCTATCAACCAAATATGCGTATAAATGAGCATACTGAGAGATTGTCCAAAGCAGGGTTCCAGGTCACTGCCAAATCATGCTATGCACTGCTCATCTAAGTATGCCTAAATATCTGCCCACCTTTTTTGTTTACTGCTATTGTTTAATCCCCAGATTTTTAATCCACCTATATTGGCCATTAAAATAATCATTCTCAATATTTTGGGAATATCATTATTACTGATGTACATCTTAAGATGTTTTCATCTTGCCGACATAATATTAGATATCTTGATAAAGAATTTAGCTCTAGAAATATTTCACATATATTGAATGTAAAAGATTATTTTCCTTACCAATCTCTAAAACTTTACAAATCAAGTCAAATGAAAATGTCAAGAAACGTTCAACAATTTTCACAACATGAAAATGGTTTTAATGACTGTCATTAAATATTATGCTTATGGATGAACAATCTTTAAAGTGTTCCACAAGAAGGGCATTAGTGTGACACTGGGAAGAAAGAAATTCTAGCAGAAAAAAAAACAAAAAACAAATCCTTGCTTACAAACTCTATACAAAATACTGCCTAGATGATATTTCTGATACATGACCAAAATAATGAAGCATGTATCATGCAGGTATATGATATATTGCACTAATAAAATTATATTTCATGCTGTGTAAAATTACACCCTCAACAAGAGGAACCAGAATCATGGTGATAGATCCATAAAATAATGGCACACACCAAAAAACAAATTGATGACATGGTAAATAAAGAACAATGCAAAAATAAAATTAGTCTCTTTTGCATAGATAAAAATTACAAAAGCTTTGTCATATACTTTATAGCAAAAAAAAAAATCCAAAAGGAAAAAAAAAAAGCATACAAAACACTGGGCAGTCAAGAATATAATTTTAGTAATCTACAGCTTCAAAACAAGAATGCAGTGTGAAAATTACTTCACGTTATAGGGTATCCTTCCAGCAAAAGTGACTGGCCAATCTGTGATTACTTGAAAATCAAGAAATATGGAATATAAACCTTTGCCCATCTGCTACAAAACCAAAACAAAAAATAACATTTTGTCTCTACCTGGCCAAATGTTTTAAAATAAATAAAGCAGATGTCCTTAAATCTGGTATTGACTAATCACAGTATTGACCTTAATCTCTCCCACATCTGTGGCAAAGTTTCATAAATGCTATTCATCACTGTTCCCCGCATATCATGACAAAGTTATGAGTAGTTGTGTTAGTAAGAAAGGGCAAATACTCTTCCATTACAATCTGCAAAGTTAACAGAGAATTATCAACAATAAGTCTCCCAAAAATGGCTAATTAAAGTAGTGACCGATGAGGAAAAATACTTTAAAAATATGTCAGTTCAGCCATTGATTTTGCAGTGGCTTTGTAAGGAAAGTTGTATGTATCACATATAGTTTCCCAGATTGATACACCACAATCCTGGATCAGAGACATTATATTGTGAATATAAAAATATCGCTGATTATTTTTAAGGCTACATAAAGTGCTATTTAGAGTGATATGTCAAATTAGAACCCTTGACACTCTGATTATTAATTTGATAGACACAATTATCAGACCATGTCCTATGGTATCACTCTAAAATGTGCAATTACTGAGCTGCAGGTGCTGTATGACCAGGAAAAGCAAACAAATTTATTGCTACTGACTTACTACATTCAGATTTACCTCATGTTACTCCTTCATCTACAGCTCAACATTTCTGTTGCACCAAATACAGTAATACCCAAATACATAGCACTGACGTGCACTGAAAAAGAAAAAATACTGTACATTAAATAAACTAGAAAACACTGATAACCAATTACAACAAAACATTATGACAATTGTTATTTAATTTGCATAATGACATGGGGTGCAGATCAGTGCAGACAGCCAATCATTTCTTCATAAATCAAAAGGTGATTGCAAGTTGACTAGTGTTACGAGCCAAGTGCCAACTGCACAATAGGAAAAGCACTACAGGACGTGATAGCAGTGGATGTGATAATGAAACTGGCAGTACAGGTGACAGCAGCTGACATTCACAACAGTAAGAATCATGCACAGCCATAAGTCTTGGCAGCATAACATAAGAGAACAAACTGTCCTATGTATTAAGCACACCTAGCTGCACAGAATGCACACTGAAGCAGACAACTTTATAGCACAAGCAATGACAACCTCTGTTTATTCAGTACACCTGTATAAACTGGACGGCATGGCGGCACAGTGGTAGCACTGCTGTCTCGCAGTAAGGAGACCTGGGTTTGCTTTCCGGGTCCTCCCTGCATGGAGTTTGCATGTTCTCCCCATGTCTGCGTGGGTTTCCTCCCACAGTCCAAAGACATGCAGGTTAGGTGCATTGGCGATCCTAAATTGTCCCTAGTGTGTGCTTGGGGTGTGTGTGTCCTGCGGTGGGCTGGCGCCCTGTGTTGACTGGGATTTGCTCCAGCAGACCCCCGTGACCCTGTGTTAGGATATAGTGGGTTGGATAATGACTGACTGACTGACCTATATAAACTAAAAAGAATACATGTTGTGAACGCTGGCCCGGACACAGACAGACGGACATCGTAATCTCACCCAACACACGTTTATTTACACTATAATATTTACAATTACGTCAGTGCACTTCCCAGTGCCTCCAGCACCGTTCCCCCAATGTCCAGGGCACACAGTCCAATTGCCTTTCTGGCCGCCTCCAATCCTCTCTCCAGCTCCGTCTCTCTTCCACCCGACTTCCGCTCACGACTGAAGGGAGGCGGCCACCTTAAATAGGAACCCGGATGGGCTCCAGCTGCTTCCCGGCATTCCTCCGAAGACACGCCCCAGTGTGGCGGAAGTGCCGGCTGCGCCCGGAAGCCCTCCGGGTGTCCCCTGTCTTCTTCCCCCCAGCACTTCCTGGTGTGGCGGAAGTGCTGGGCTCCAGACTTCTACAGGCACTGGGGCGCCGCCTGGCGGTGGCCACAGGCCCCTACAGGGCTGGGCTTCCAAGCCCTCTACCCGTGGCCCCCAACATAACCAGGGCGGTCGCCCCCTCGTGGTCTGGAGGAGGCACAAGCCCTCCTCCGGTCCTCCGGGGCGTCGATGCCACAATGTATAATTTAACAAGGCAAACCCCAAATGTCATAAATGGCAAAATTTGACATTTTTCTACAACTGAATCAACCAGAGGCAAATGTTGTTCATTTCTGCTACAACTCAATAATAGCTTTGTATGTTTGTTAGCTTAGATTGTTTTATTATTGTCACATGTAATGTCCATGTGCAAGGAAGAATACATGTAAAGCTGATGCCACATTATGCAAATGTTTGTCATGGGTTATGTCAGATTTATTGCAGTCGCTGATCTTGTAGCTATGTCTCACATTTATTAATAAAGCGACAATCTTACAGTACCTATTACAGCATCACTGATGGAGGGTTAACAGCTACAGCGAGTTGAGAAGCGATCTCTGCCTTAAATGTCCTTTAATTCTTTTTTTCTATTCTGTTACGGAATGGAAAATACAAGGCATCAGACAGACAAGTTTCTCTTCTGTTTTCGTGGCTACATTCTATGCAGTATTCACTTCCTGGTGAGCATTCATTGGTTCATTTGGTTGTCGGCTAGCCAGCGTACACAGTCCATCCCTCACACTAACAAGAAAATCAAACCAGCTTGATTTTATCCTAGCCAGTCGCACACTAATTGGTCTCAGTTGTTAGGTGTTTCAAATTAGACAATTATCTTCACGGGAGCACGCTGCTGACTGCCTTTGACTGGCTAATATATAAATGAAGGCTACAACTGAAAAGTCTCTGAAAAAGTCATTTAATAAGATGTAGGCATGAGAAATGGTGTGGGCGGTAATATTTAATAAGATAAAGCTGACCCCTACATTATAAAGTAATCTTAATAAAATATCAGGAAGTTATACTAATCACAGTGACATTCTGTCTAAATGGAACAGTGATGGAAGCTGGTCCCTAACTTCTATAAGTGAAAAACAGTGCAGAAAGTGAACACAATGATCTGGCAAAGCAGTAAATTGTTGATAGTGCATGGTATCTGCTCCAGGTCAGTAGGGAAGTGGAGAAATTAATAATTTAAGCAATGAAAAATCCTGTTTGTGCAAGGCACCAATGCAATCTAAATGAATGCTGGTATGCTGGAGATAGAAAACATAAAAATACATGTACAATACAAAATGGATAGTGGAAAAATCATTATGATAGTTGGATAGAAGCACCTTATCTGCTGCAAGCTAAAAAATAAAAACATAACAACAAATGCCAACAGTTGTGAAGATGTCTTACAACAAACATACAAATAAATACAGCTAATATGATGAAAATTCAGATATACTCAGATTAAGAATTTACTCTGATTTTGCATATCCTTAATAAAGTAAATGGCAAATGCCACTTAAATACCCAAATATTGAAAGCATGGAAATGGCTTACTCATTTATTAATAGTTAAATGTTATGTCCACATATATGAATACACTGCAAATATCTTGCACAATTGCATTCTTTCAGGCCTTTCAAGTAATTTTACAATAGTAACCATAAAGCTATGTATTGCATTGTTATGAATACCAAAACTGTTTGCCACCAAGTAGTATTCAGTGCCAACCTGCAAGTAACTTAAAAATGCATTTGCAGCTCACAGGGCTGCCATCACAAGTACCCATACAATGGGTTCTGATGGTTTAATCGTGATTTTATTATCTGACCTAACTTGCTGAATAACACTGAGTGTCCTAAATCCACTGCCCCTATCAAAGTATTCACCCATCATAACCCATTTATCTATAGTTTTGCTATGCACTTTTATCCATAGCCATCTGGTGCTTTAGCATGCTCATGTAAAATATAGCCACCTTCTCTCGTTGTTATCTTCAGCTACCTAAGAGAATAAATTGAAAATGATTCAAAGCAAAAGAATATTGTTTTAGCACTAAAAAACAATTAATTTCAGAATCATCTTTTTTCAAACTAGGGAGCTTCGCTCGTCAACCCGTGTGTTTGGTTAATCGGATATAAAATTTTTTTTTTTTTTTCTTTGGAATTGTTTCAATTTCATTATTTGCACTTTTACTTTAAAGCTTCATCAAAAACAATATTTTTTGGAGATACATTGTGACAATGCAACGTATAACTGCCCGTGAGTGAATATTGTTTGTTTATGTTTCTCTAATGTTTGTCCCTGTGATTTATTGATTGTCATAGCAAAAGCTATTCTCACAGTAAACTGTAAACATTTTAATATGAATGGCATATCACAAACTCCTTTGGTGTGTAATGTTACTCGCGGAATATATACATTACCTTTCTTTTTGCCTGTTAAAATTTGCATCGCTTCTCCGTGATCATAAATATATACCTGATCGAATTGTGTTTTCTTTGAAATTCATCTTGTCGTTGCTTTAACTGTTGTGGGACCACAGATTCTCATAGCGTATGGTCTATTATTGTGTAAATCCACATTTTGTGCATAAGAATGATGCGAATGCGAAAAGACTCTACTCTTAAGCCTTTTATTTCTGACCTCGATTTGTCCTGCTCTTTTTTCAATTACACCTGGTTCTGATGATTAATCACCTTTTGTTCTGCAGTAAGGCAATCTTTTCTATGATACTGTAGCGACTGCCATGATAAAGTGTCACAAAAGTTTTACTTGAACAATCGCTGACTTCGTAACCCCAAACACAACTTTCTAGCACCCTCTCCAATCCCTAATCCCCCACATCTCGCCCCCCCTTACCGCATCAATCAATACCCTGCTATCAGTCTTCTGTGCTGTACTCCGCCCTCCCTCAATCGGACCGAACAGTCACTTAAAACCAAAAAGGCCGCTGCAATACTTTCGAATTCAACTGGTTTCATAATCTCTTATCTGCCTCTTTTTGTCTCCAATGCCTTTGGGTGTCTATTCTTCCGTATTGTCCTTATACACTTTATATGTGTTGAGAGCACAGGATGTGTGTGCACTATGTGCTTTTACACAACTGACTGCTTTTTGATGGATGTGCTCTTATATGATATCTGTTGTAAGTAGGACGTGTCTTGCAAGAATCTCATGTTCCAAGTCCATGCAAGACGGCCCTGGGACAGTCTCTTGGCACCAAGTCTCATGTTTACGGTCCCTGTGAGATGCTCAGTGGCAAGTCTCTTTTGTCTCGCAGGTCTTTTAAATGTCTTTCAAGAAGTTCAGAGAAAATCACATATCGTTGCCTTGCTTTTGCATTCCAGGATTTCTCTTTATAATAGAGAGCAATTTTATAAAAGACATTGTTTAAGGTCCTTGTTGCATCATTTGCTTTAGACACGTGAATAGGAGCATGAGAAATGTAGACAGAATATCTAGAGTAGAGTATCTAGTGGATTACTCCAACATCACAACCATCATAATAAATTTAATAGCCATTTTCTGGGTTTAGTCTGGTTAACCAAATGAATTCCCCCAAAAATAAAATATTTATTCTCCACTATTGGTATCCTGGGCATCCTTTGGGGTGAAAGACATTTTTCATATCATCCAAACCAGTTTTCTTCTGCCTCCATTTAGGCCTCATCCTTTTCACTTCCATCGTATTAAATCACTTAGTCCTCCTTTTCCAAGTGTCTCCCGTGAAGGAAAGATCACAGGGAGGTGAGTCAACTTGTTCTGTTCCCAATGCAGTAATTCACTCAGCATGGGAGCTGAGTAATGCATACTAGGATTCACACAGTGCCCTCTGAGTTACTTAAAGCAAGCTCACTCCAAAGAAGTTAATACACTTGTAATATCAGCTGAAATGCAACACAAATATCTGCAAACAATTATAAAAGTGATAGTTAAAGAAAGTACAAACTGTTGCAACTGTGTGTTCTCACTCAGCAGCTTCTGTGTGTAAAGCGAGAGCTCTCTGATAGTGTAAACCAACCCCCCCTTACATCAAAATCCTGAACAGCATATAATTAATTAAGAGAAGCTCCCTCAGGTTGTCGACTAAGAGTATATAACAATTACAATATAATCAAGTTACATAAAACTTTAAGTCAATACAATTTTGTAGGAAAAACTTAAAAAAAATAAACAAATAAAAATGTACAGTACTACATCCTGTCCTTGGCCAATAGCACAAAATCTGCAATATAAATAACTACTAACAAGCTGGCAGTAAGAGTTGGAAATAACCCTGAATACCAGCATAGTTTTCCTGCTGTACCTCATTTTTACAATACAGGGTAATGTATCCTGGTATAGATATTCAATTATCAGATCAATCAAAACAGTCTGAAGATGGAATCAGTGCAGCCAGGCAAGCCACCTGACTTCCAGATATAGCAGTTTTGCCTTTTCATGACAAGAAATTTAAAAAGGAAATACTGTACATCTAATTTTAAATGTGAACTTCAAACTAAGCACCCAATGAAATGTCAAATAAAATACAGAGAATCCTGTGAAATTTAAGATTCAAAGCCCTACAGAAATTTAAACATGCAAACTGAAATGGAAAAAGCAAGCACTGAGAAATTAATAAAAGAACAGATTAACTGTGAATGAAATAAGCAAAAGAAAGCAGTAATAAATTTATACATCAATGTATTTTCAAATAAATTCAGTAATAATCAGAAGTGACTTGTACGTATGTATAGTACTTATTCATTTATAGGAAATTACATTTTTTTAGTTTTGTATTTATTATTCATTTATCGGAAATTACATTTTTTTAGTTTTGTATTTATTCATATTTTTGAAACGAATTATTCCTAATGTGTATACATCCAAAAAAGGGAAAAATTAATCAGCAACAATAGTAGTTCCTCTATGTCATCTTAACAAAATGTTATTTTTGAGTCATTTATAATTTAGTAGCTCATACAGCCGTAATTGCAAAAGGTATTGATTAGTGGTTCTTAACCCTGGTGTTGAGACCTCACTGTGGTTGCAGATTGTTCTTCCAACCAATTTCTTAATTAGAGGTCAATTCAAGCTGTCAGTGGAACATGTCATTTAATTCTATGGATTGTTTCTACTATTTTTCTGCTGAAATGTTTCCAACTTTTACCTTTCTGTATTCACCTTTCAGAAAAAAAAATGTGAACTTACAGTATGTGAGTAATATTTGTTCTCATTTTTTTGTTTTTAAATCTTCCTGAATATTTTATTCAAACATCTACTTTATAAGGTTAGAGGTAAAAAGTTAACTGGTCCAATATTGGTTATTTACTTGTAAATGCCAAATAACTGGCAAATAAAAATATTAAGTAATTAAGGGTTCTCGATCTTAACAAGCAATTGAACTATAATGAAGTAAAAGGAAAGGATCAAGCCTGAACTAACTCCTGTGTGTTAAAAGCTTTGTTTAAACACAGAGAGAAGTAAAATTCAAATTAACTCAAAACTGCCTGGGGGGTTGTCCAATGTGTTTCGTTGTGTGGTGTACCAGTGCATACTCCCCAACCTAACCTGACTTTTTAGGAACTGAATACATCATAAAATAGCAGCATAGACTGGCTTCTCATTAAGACAGTTATTGGAATAAAACTGATGATGTACATGTATGCAGTACCAAAACTATATTTAGGACTTCATCCCACTTCACTTTAGATGTACTGTATAGTATCAGTGGATCAAGACCAGTGTTAAAATGTTTACATGTGAACAATTACAAAAGTTATAATGCATAAAATGCATATAAATTAAATGGCCACTTTATTGACTACAGCTGTCTTGTACTGAACATGGATTCAGCAGGCTGCAAGAAACATTTCTGAGGAATTCAGGGCCATTCTAAATCAACAGCAACATGCAACTACAGCACATTTTTCTTCCACATAACCATACTGCAAATCATCCACTCTATTAAATACCAAAAGTGCTCTATTAGATGGAGATATTATTATTGTAGGACACTGGAGTAAACAGAATTTATTGTCATGTTTGTGGAACCAGCTAGCGATAATAGATGCTTTGTGACATGGCACATTATGCTGCTGCAAGTACCCGTTTTTTAAAAAAAAAAGAGTAGACTGTGATCATCAAACAGATGGTCATGGTATTGAACGAAGATTAGATACAGTATGTATGGTATGGCATTCAAATGATGTTCTGTTGCTATTAACAGGTCTAATGCGTGCAAGGATTAACACCCCAACACCACTGGATTACTACTACCTGCCTTATACTATTTTTCACCCCAAACTCTGGATCGATCATATGCATGCCATAGCAGAAACTATGATTTCTCAAACTAGGGAAGGTGTTTTTTTTTCTCTCTTCAGCTTACCAATTTTGTTAATTAAGTGTCCATTGTAGCCACTTCTTTCACTACTTAGCTAACAGGAGTTGAGCTGTGCATGGTATTCTGCTGTTGTAGTCATTCCCTTCACAAAGTGTGATGCACTGTTTATTCATGCACTTCTGCACACCACTGTTGTAAGAAGCCTTTCTGTGGGCACTCATGACATTCCTCCCAGTGATGTCGAGAAAGGTTACATCCCACAACTTGGAATATAATAGTATGGATAAACAAACTGATACTATATTACAACCTCAAATCAGAAAACGTTGGGACAGTATGGAAAATAAAAAAAACAAAGACAGTGATATTGACAGTGACCAAACATACAGTATTTCATGTTTTGTCTGGTCAACTTAATTTTATTTGTTAATTTCAATTCCTGCATTTCAGGCCTACAACACGTTTAAAAAAAAGCTGGGAGAGGGACAAATTAGGGCCAGTAAAGAGGTAAAATTATTAAGTAATGATGCAATTTCAAAAAGATAATGTCAACAGGTGGTGGTAATCATTTTCTAGTAGCAAAGATGAAAAGAGGATCTCCAGTTCGTCTGCAAATGCATGAAAAAACTTATTGAAATCTTTAAAAATAATGTTCCTCAAAGAAAAATTGAAAGGGATTTGCATATTTCTCCCTCTACAGTGCATAATATCATTAAATGATTCAAGGAATCTGGAAGAAGTTCAGCGCATAAAGGTCAAGGGAGCAAGCCTAAGCTGAGCACCTGTGATCTCCAATCCCTCAGACGACACTGCATCAAGAATTGTTACTCATCAATAGCTGATATATCCAATTGGGAAAGGCATTACTTTGACAAACCTTTGTCAAGCACTACAATACAGAGTTACATTCACAAATGCCACTTAAAACTTTACGGTGCAAAAAAGCAGCCTTATTTTAACCAAGTCTAGAAGCAATGTCGACTTCTCGGAGCAAAGAATGCATATGGAATGAACAATCACACAATAGAAACATGTATTCTGGTCAGACAAATCAGTATTCCAGATCTTTTTTGTAAGAAATGGCCGCCATGTGCTCTGGACCAATGACAAAAAGGACCAGCAAGACTATTATCAGTAAAAAGTCCAAAAGCCAGGATCTGTCATGGTATGAGGTTGTGTCAGTGTCCTTGGCAAAGTCAATTTATACTTCTGTGATGGCAACATTAATGCAGAAAAGCACATTGAGATTTTAAAGCAACATATGCTGCCTTCAAGACAACATCTTTTCCAAGGATGTTGATGCATTTTTCAACAAGACAATGAAAAGCCACATTCTGCACACCTTACAAAGGCACTGGACCGGCCTGCCTGCAGTCGTGACCTGTCCTCAATGGAGAATGTGTGATGAATTTTGAAATCAAAAAATGTGATGATGGCAATGACCCTGCACTATTGCACACATTAAAATATGTTTGCAGAAAGAATGGGACAAAATAAAACCTGAAACACTTCATCACTTACTATCCTCAGTGATAAAATGTCTTTTAGGTGTTGAAAGAAGGAATGGCGACATTACAGTACAAAGCGAACGCTCTACCATCCCAACTTTTTTTGGAATGTGCTTACGGGCCTGAAATGCAGGAATGGATGTATATTAACAAATGAAATAAAGTTGAACAGACAAAACATGAAATATCTTGGGTTCATACTGTCTGCAATGAAATAAAAGACAAAGTAAATTTAACAATCACTGTTTTTTTTTTTGCATTTTCCACACCATTCCAACTTTTTCTGATTTGGAATTGTATATTGGATACACAAAAATGTAATAGTTTGTCCAGGAAAGACTTTTTTTGTTATAATTTTTATATGATTTAATGTCTTGAGTTTCTGAGAATGGCATGTAAATCAAAGCATTTGAAGATTAGAATACAATGAGCTCTAATGTTCGGTCTTCTTGAATGTGATGACAAGAGCACTGTGGCTTCTAATTAGTTACCAAGGCATACTTCTTAACAACTCTTTAGAAAGCTAACAGCACACACTATAAACATCACACCACGCCAGCAAGAGCTGCAGACTACTTCAAATTGGTTCTGATTTTATTCAATTATTCACTGCAATGGCACTTAGACTGGAGGATAATCTCCTGATAGTACCATACTTTGTAGTATCGTCTTCATTCTCTCTGGTACACAGCTGATACCAATGGTTCCGAGGATTAGATTTACAAAAAACTAGGACAACAACAACAACAACATTTATTTCCATGGCACATTTTCATTCAAAGGATTTAGCTCAGAGTGTTTTACAATATGTTAAAGAAGTAGTTACAAGCAAAGAATAACAAAATAAACTTAGATAAGGATAACAAAGAATAAATTGCATACAAAATATAAATAATGTGCACATACATAAGAACGTTATATAGTGAAGAGAAACAGAGTCCTTAAAATATAGTTTTTATATTTCTAAATGACATTTTCATGATAAGGTTAGATAGCCAGGATGGGAAAAAAAAAAACTCCAGTTAAGCTGGAGAGAAAATAAAAACAGGGCAGATTAAGTTAATATACATTAAGTTTATATATAAAAAACAAACCATGCTACCATTCCTAGATTTTTGCTGTTTGAATGATTTAAATGGTTAAGATAAAATCCTACTGTTGGGCAGCCTCCTATTTGTCCTAACTTTAAAATTTAAACTATAAACTGCTTTTGATTCAACATGAAGACAATAAAGAATAGATTTGCTTTATGAAGTGAATTTAAATTCTTTGTAGGAAATGTGCATTCTTTTTCAAACTTGGTAAGTTAATTAGAACAAATGTACTTTACTCTTTCAAAACCTTAAGTGATCATGATACTGCTACATCCATAAAAGGTGATGCAACAGTCCACTAAAATGCAAAATTAAACATAGGACAGACATTTCGAGGTTTTATAGAACTTTAAAATCCAACATCTTTGCTAATATACATTTCACAGTGCAGCTGACATAGGACTGTTTGAATTTGTACTTAAGGCCTCCCTTCATATCTCTACATTTCCATATGTTTTTGTATATGTTGGATGATATTTCTATGCATACATGCTAATATTGTGTTTTGTATTTATATTTCTTTTGCTTCTATAATATTTTTGTAATTGTTGTACTGCCGTTGAAAGCGGAACCTAAATGGCCATTGCTACTATATGAGAAGCAAAGCTAAAAATGAAATAAAGAAACCTGAACCTGGTGAATTTTGATTACTGTCATATTTTCCAGTCACAGTCACTACTTACAGTAGTTAAGCACTATACCACAAGCAAAATGAGTTGAAATATGATCACAATTATTTCAAATTGAAGTGGTAAAAAACTCCCCATGTAGTGAATATCATAGTGATCCTTTTAAAATGTCCAGTGATAATGTGAGAAGAATAATTCTTCAGATCCATTCATTTATCCATCCATTTTCTGGACCCACGTATACCATTTAGAATCACATAAGCCTAGAGCTTACCCTTTTAAAATGAACACAAGGCAGGAGCTATCCTTCAATAGTATGGTGTCCTATTCTAGGACACACTAATGTGCACATCCTGACACTTTTCCACTAGCACCAGGTGAAAAGCTATAAGGAAATTGATGAATTCCATAATGTGACCAGCCACAGTTTCATACCCAGCTCCCTGAAATTTCAAGGGTATTGTCGATACCTTAGTGTTATCCTGCCTTAAATTCATCTTCATAAAACTAAACAAAATAAAAATTATTAGCAGCTCCTTTAATTAAAGCAGAAGTATAAAGACACAAGATGCTTAATTTAAGCCTTCTAAAGGGCAAACTGTTTGTCAACAAACAGAGAACAGCTAAGTGTGCCAGAAAACCAATAAAGGGTGTCAAAATTCACAACTACACTTGCCAAAAATCACCTTATCTGATTTTATTTTCTTTAATTATTAGTTCCACCAACAGATGGATTTTCATAGGCTTGAGGCAAAGAGTGATGCTTCATTAAATTTAAATGTGTATTAAACAGACAAGTGTTAATGTTTTGAGTTTCACTATGATAAATACAATTCCACATGCATAAAATTAATTAAAAATATGGCTATGACCTTCTGACCTTTGCTGCTCACTTTTTTCTTAGATTTAAATCTCCCAACTCAACTCTGTATAACCTTAATACAATGACTCTAGTGATATCAGTGCTCGGACTTCAGACACCTCCAATGACTTATTTTATAAAGGTTCCTATAAAGCAAAGCGTTTCACATTATCAGAGATCAGTGTGAATCATAAGCAGTGCTGTCAAGCATACTAGTGTCCTCTTATCAGAAATGACCTGATGTTTCCAATCAGATTAAATACAGTCTGGTGACAACAAATATAACACAAATTCAGTAAAGGATAAAAAAACTCCCATATTTTGAAAGAAGAAAAAAGGAAACCAGTGAATTAAGTAGGGAAGGGGTTTCATCACATCTTCAAAGAGAAACTGAATATCACAATGTCTACACTGAAAACCTGAATTCACCACAGCTGGTTTGCTTAAGTATCTGATTTGAAATAGCTACTGTAATACAATGGCTGTGCCATCAAGAAGAGGATAACTTCATAAAAGAATCATTGCATAACTATAATTTTGTTTTATAAATCATACGCTAAACGTTCTCTCATCTAGCACCACCATAATTAAAATCAAAGTTTTGTCACTGTAACATTGTTTCATCTGTCCTAACACTGCAAACCCAACTACTGCAACTACAACCACATTCCAGCCCCTTTATTTCAGCGAGAATTTTGCCTGCACCATAAAAGCCTACTGACCTTAGTCTTTTGTTATCATTTACAATTGGAATCACAAACACTGAGCACCTCTCAGCTTTGTTTCAACAATTCTGCAACAAGAGTCCTCTGCCAACCAGCAGGAGGTGCCAGTCCACGTATCCTATCACTTACAGCAAAAGCCAGTTTATCCAACCCTCAAAAGCATACACATCCTGTTCACATTCTCATAAACACACTGGCAGTTTGAAGTAAGAATCAATTTAACTTCATTGCACCTCTGTCCATATTTCAACTCATGAAAGCCATACCCTTCACATGAAATAAGTTGCCCTGACAAGACCTACCTGTCTTAGATTCTTCAACAGCTCAGTAGCTTCGTCTTGTTTGCCCTGCTTGGCCAGACTCAACATTTCCTGGATCATACCGATACGTCTCTGGTACGGAGGCGGAGTGCCTCCTTTCCCAAACTTATCCCCAGATTTGAGTACAAGAGAAGTAAAGATGTCACCTCGCTCTTTCGTAGGAGTCCTTTTCCAACCACCAAGCGCGTGCTGGGGACTTACTCCCGCTTCTGGGCTCGAATGGCCATTGCCTTTGGTTTGCTTGATCCCCATTGCGATCAGCTGCCCCCACTGCTTCATGCAAACTTTTTATGTTTCCAGGTGCCCGCCTTGCGGGGGTGGGAGGGTGGCGACACGATCTAAAGTGAAAAGTAGCAAAGGCACATCTTAAGTGAAAAGAGAAGGGCTGGGTTGTCTTTTACCGAGAAATGAAGAGACGCTGCCAGGAAATAAGGGAACTGTTCCAAAGAGGTGAGGTAACTTCGTCAATTCGGCCAGTAACTTGAAGGAATCTTTGTCTTTCGCAGATCGCGGCCAAATAAGCAGAATGAACCTATTAGAATGGCTCGTTATTTTTTTTTACTTCTATAGAGTTAAAAAGTCAGAAATTAAGTAATATCAAAATAATTTGTAAGAATATCTTTACATTTCAAAACAAACGATAACATTTAAGGTTTAATTATTCTCTACTGCAGGTGCACAAGTCCACTTTATTGTAGAGCGTAATGTCTTTTTTTCACAGCAATTTCTAAATGAATGGTTCAAGTGTAAAAAAAAAAAAAAACTTTCATCGCATGACGGCGCTGCTCCCGTATGTAAACAGGATTAGTTTAGTTTAAACTGTTATTCACTTTAGCTGACAGAGAGGTTCCAGTGTTTTACAGGTTTCTCTTTCAAAAAGGAGGATCTATCATTATTATTTAATACATGCATCAGGAGAGCATTTGCAAATTTACTTTAGTATCTTGCCACCTTCAATGATACCAGTTTACAACATTGGGGATGCTTAAAATTAGTATATAATAAAACCCTGATATTCGTGACATCGACTCTATTGGCAAAGTTAAAGCACTCTGTGAAACAACTTCGACTCAACCTCTCTAAAAAGGCAGGCACAAATTTAGTGAGGTAACCCTTTGATAAAAAATGCATTTTCCACCTAGGTTGTACAATCCACTCAGCCCTCTTGAATAACAATCAGAGGTACTCTAATGAATAAACATTTTAAAAAGCAATAGTTGGAAGTTTTCTTCTCTTTCCTATTACTCGATAGTAATAGACTGATATTTTCCCCTTTTCGTTCAATAAATTATTTTTTAAGTCCGACAACACTGTTTTATCTGTTTCAGATCACAGCTGAATAAAATGGAAATAATGCAATATTTTTCTCCGTATTGTTAAAATCCAACCATAAAAGGAGCTCTCGTATTTCAAATCTCTGCACGAAACCTTCTTCCCAAACAAACAGCAGGACGTCTCTCTCTCTTTCCACGGCACGCTAAATTCATATGGAAGATTTGTTCCAATGAACTCTCCTGGCGACTCGAAGTTACAGAATTCGTAACGCGGAGTCCTCCTAGTCGAAACACGTTTTTTGTAGATAAATAATAACAGAAGCGACTCGCTCCCCGTGAAAGACTGGTTCCTTGTAGCCAGCAGAAATCCAATCAAAGCACGAGCAACGGCTTCTTTGCAACCGTCCCTTTAACTTTAGCGCTTCTAGTCCGGAGCGTGGAGGTTTCCGTGTGCAGAATACATGCGGTGGGAGAGCGAGCATCTTCCTTATGTGGCTTTCCCCAGCCCTCTGCCTGCTTTCTTCGCGCTGGGGTTTTGCGATGTTACTCAGAAGTTGTGCTATCTCCACAGAGCCATACGTGGATACTCGGTTGGTTGCTCCGTCTCTCTCTTTTTCACTGTCTCCTTCTCTCTCTCGACTGTCAGGCGGACTCTCAGTAGGCTGTGTCACGGTTCTATTACTTAGTCCGTCTTCGCTCGCTTTTTATTAACCATTTCGCTGCCTTATTAGAGGTGGGAGGGACTGCCGCCATCCCCTTCTACTTTGTGTGCGCATTTATTTTCTTTATGCTTGTTGCGGTTATTCTCTTTTCCCTTTTCAAGCCCCTCCTAAAACGCAAAACTGCTTTCTAGTTGCTCCACCTATAATACGTATAAGGCCACCCAGTCTCTCTACGTAGTTCTGCATGGAAATTACTAGGAACTGGAAACTCCGCTTGTGAAAGAGAGGTGGGGATGTAAGAGCGCGCTCGCGCAAGCGCTCGCTCACGCGAATTCTGCCCGCCTCCTCGCATGTGTATTCAACAGTACGCGGGAAGGGAGGACGGGCAAAGCGCGTACTCGGCATGTGTGTGTGAGTGCCCTAGCGTGTCCTTAACTGTCTGTGAAACTGCGGCGTTGTTTTCTGTTTTTAAGCTACAGAAGATGGGTGGAAGCTGATAGATTATATGTCATGAGTGTACACAAAATGACAAGAGTGAATATTTTTATCAGAGCATCGTAGGTGTCTTGACGACATTCAGATTACGCTTAATCCAACTGGGAATTTGCGACATATCGCAGGTAATCAAATACGCAATTAGTCGAAGCATACCCGAAGGTGGCTGGTCTTAGTCCAGTGCTTTCCATGCTCCGTAACGTGGAATTTCGTCCTCATTAGTTCATTATCCACCTTAATATATTTCAGCGTCTAGGAAAGCAAATGGAGGGCTAGACAATCGCATACCTTCAAGCATACGGGCCAGTTGATCAAATGTCATCGTAATATTGATGTGCAAGGAAAACCCACGAATAACGTGCAAGAACCACAGAAATCCTCAGAAAAAATCCAACTAACGCTCATAGAATATAAGACTACAGCACTAAACTTTGCGCCCTCCACCTCCGTCGTGAAAATTGAAGTTTCATAATTCCGGTTTAACCACTGTTATTCTACTTGTTAATTCTTTCAATAAGTAACATTTCAACTTAAATGAGCTGTCAATATATTAGATCAAAATTTTTTTGTGTGTGTTGTATCTCCTTTGTCCGGCATAACTGCATTAATTCAACGCACATTCTTATTTTTCATTGATATCATCTGCACCCAACAGACTGTTCCAGTCTATTCAAGACTAAGCCCAATAAGTGGTGCCTTCTGAAATGATATTCTGCTCACCAATATTAAAATCAAATGTGATTTGCCTAGTTATGGCCCATGTGTTTGCATGTCTGTTTCTTGGCGTTCTATTTTGACCCCATCTGATCCACAACCTGTCACTGGTATTTTTTTGCTTTTCACATTGTATTTGGTAAACCCTATAAATTAATATAGTTAAAAGCCCAAAACAATAGGTATGTGGGAGATGCTAGAACCAACATACCCATCACCAACTATCATGTCATGTTTAAAGTCACTAATGTCACTTGTTTTGTCCATTCCAAAGCTCAACTGTTTGACATTAGAAATTTTGGTCTGCCTGATTTATACTACACAGTGCTATTACATGAAGTATGATGTATTGGAATGCAGAATCAGTGTGAAAGTAAGGGTGTCATTAAGAAACTGACAACTCAGTGTATTTTGTTAATGTGTATGTTCTGTTGAAGGGTAGAATAATGCGCCTTTTAGTTTTGGTATTGCTCTAATCAACTGTGATTACTGACTTAAAAAGGAAATATGTTCTAAAGTTTAACAAGGCAGTTAGCTGAAAAAAATGAAAACAAAAAACACAAATAAATGCACTGTAATATAACAGTGACAGTAAAAACAAAGCTTTTATTTTCCTTGCACACTTTAAAGACTATCTGAGATTGCACTCTGACATTGAATTACTGTTTTAGACTGGCATTTCTTTAAAAGAACTGATTGAAAAAACACTGGTACCCACATAGAGTCAGAGAACTTTGAAAAGTACCGGTCTTGACAAAGCTGGATATTGCTTACATATTTGGAAAAAAATCATCCTTTGCTTTAATTTTGAGAGCACACATTAAACATCCTAAGTGTGCACTGTAAAATTACAAATTGTGTAATGGAATAAAAATAACAGTTTCAATTTGCTTCTTAAGATTGACATTAAATTACTTTCATTCAATATTTCTTCAGATGCATTCTGGTAAAGTGAAAACCTTATTCCCAATGTTATGAAGACTTTTACAAATAAAGCTAAATATTGTTTTGTGGAATTTTCTTTGTCAACCCACAAGGCTGAAACATACATATAATAATAATAATAATAATAATAATAATTCTTTGCATTTATATAGCACTTTTCTCACTACTCAAAGCGCTCAGCAATTGCAGGTTAAGGGCTTTGCTCAAGGGCCCAACAGAGCAGAGTCCCTTTTTGGCATTTACAGGATTCAAACCGGCAACCTTCTGATTGCCAGTGCAGATCCCAGATCAATAATATGGAAGTATCAGAAACAGAACCATCTGGAACCTGAACACTTTCTTTCCTAAGCACTTCACACTATTCCACCCACCCTCTTACTTATTGGAAAATTCATCCAAGGCAGGAACCAGCCACAAACAACCTCCAGTCCATTATAGTACACTCACTTGGATCTGTGGGGCAGCAACACAGACCATTTTGCCAACATGCTATCTATCTATCTATCTATCTATCTATCTATCTATCTATCTATCTATCTATCTATCTATCTATCTATCCTATTCTAATAGCCATGCTAAAGTATTTTAATATAGTGTTTATGAATTGAAAACAAAATAATTAATATGAACTATGGTAGAATTTATTATTGTCTGTTATGTTTCATTTTTCAGATTTGGTTTTACTCCACACAAAGACCAACTGTCTATATTTATGCTGCATCTCCTATTTAGTTGATCCTTTGCCATCTTTTAATACTGTCTTTTAAATATTTTATGTGTAAAGCTATTCCAGGTTGATGTATATTTCCTAAATATTATATGGGAAGTGCTTGCATTTAGAAAAGTTCAGAGAGGCAGGTAGGTGAACCACTGTGGTCCTGTGGTTATTGTACTGCAGCATAATTAGGATGGTTAGCATGGCTGTTTCTGAATAGCAAGTGCATGTGTGTGGTTGGGAAATCACTGAGTGATTGCAATGAAGATTTCTACTTACTTAATGTCTTGACTCAAACTAAATATCTCAATCAAAATTATTATTTATCTGGACAAATTCCATCATTCAACCAGTAGTATAAAAGATAGCAAAGCTGGAATGTGGTTTATTGATTTTTTTTGGCAAGCATGTGTTAACAGTGTATGTTGCTCCAAGAGTGTGTTTGGGAGTGGCTTATTTTCAGATGCCAACAATGGAAATCTTCATTTACACAATACATCATTATATATGAAATTTATAAACTAGAGAATGTACAAACAGAAATATGAAATTGTCATTTAACGGAGTATCACAGAGCAAAATTAGTGGCTTCTTTTTGTCCTGTAGAGCGTTCTTTCAAGAAAAATCATTATACTGGCATGACTAACATCAAAAACGTTTACCCTTTATCATTTTCTACTCATTCCTCTGTAGGTTCAATGAAAGCCAGCGTCTGAAGCCAAGTCAAAATGAGGAAGTTCTAGAAAAATGCAAACTGCTATTGAAGCACATACAGCTCTGATCAGAATGGAATTTTGAAATGGGCATTTAAAAAACACTTGTCGCTGCAACAAGGGTATTGCAATATTCTTACTTAAGCTAGCAGATTTGCATTGGTTAAAGAAGTAATTAATTTGAAATGATTTCCTATAAAAGTGCAACTGCCATTATTTTGCAAATGGTAAAAACATTTCTGACAGTTCAGTCTGTATTAATGTATGATGTACTAATGTGGGTGTACACTTCATTTCGCTTATATTTTTGAAATATTAGTAAATACAGTATATAAATGCAATGCAAAGCTTCTGGTACTTGGCAGGGCCTGGTTAATTTTAAGGGCTGAGTTATAACAGGCCTTCCCAGCCCCCAAAGAATGTGAGTTTTTTCCCTTTCTATTGCAGAAGAAGCAAGTATACCAAAGAAGTTTAATTATATTGTGAAATATGTGTCATTTAGCCAGTTATTTATTTTAACTATATAGTTATAAAGTTAAGCAGTGTCAACTCCATTAAAAATTAATCATTTTTTCTGTTATTGATTTGTTTGTATGTGTGTGCTGTGCATAAGTGTTTCTTTGGAAGCTCCAGAAACAGTTCTCATGCTAAAAGTCAATTTATCCTGAGAAAGAGTCTTGTAAAAACAGAAACCTGCTAAGTATTACACATTTTTGCTTTTTATTTTTCTAAACCAATACATCTAATACTTTATTTCTGAAAACAACACAGTAATGTAATCTCTTGTACCTGAAACCATAAATCTAAGCTAGATGTATGATGTCTCTCACTTGTTTTCAGAAAAAGCTAGGTTGACCCATCCTTTGTAATAGTAAAATTAATTAGAAACTTGCAGGTATCTGGAGCCAGGCACTGTGAAATTCATGAGAATATTGATATTAATATAGAGAGAACTACTGTATATATGCAAAATAACTCTAATTAACTTAAACAGATAAAAAAATGGATGGATAACTCATTATTTACACTAGGCAGAAATATTACATGAAAATAATATGCTGAACCGAATGCATTTGAGCCACAATAACTCAAATACTGTTAACAATGAACTAAAGAACTGAAACTGTATAATAGTATCATCAATCAAGTGTTCATGTAATGGTTAAAAAGAAGACCCGTGCCTAGCTCCACTAAGATGACAAGTAGCAAGTCATCAGTTTGTAATGTGATCTTTTTAAACAAATCAGAAAGACACCGCCGACTCAAAGTCTGCTGAAACAGACAAATGTTGAAAGATGTGTGATGAATGAAAGTCAGAAGTAACCATTTCAAAGTCAGAGTGCACAGAGTTGTGTAATCTCCGTAAAGAAAAAAGTCCACAGGGGCAGCAGTGCCTGACAGGCACAGTCTGGAAGCCTGTAGCAGTGCTCTCCAGGGAACTACTGTACTGTGTTTCACCAATCACAGATTAATTGCTGTTACAGCTGCCTGTTGACTTGCCTTTAATGTGTATGCTGTTGTACAAATGAATAGCATGTCACCAGCCCCAAACAGTCAACACTGCTCAGTTGCTTGAAAAATACTCAATACTTCTATTTGTTCTCTCCAGTCTTTCCATTTGTTACAATTTCTGTTTGCATTAGTACAGTGTTCTTGTCAATGGCAAGAATCTCCATTTGAAATCCTCAAATCTTGTTTGCCCACAAGTATGAGTAGGAAGATATCTGTTAAATTTAAACCTTCTTCAGATATACCTGTCTTTAAGAATGTTTCCACCACAAACAGTTATTAGAGAATACCTATATTTGTTGCTTTATCAAGCCCCTTGTGTACTTCTGTATACACTAAATAGGAATGCAGTATCCCAGATCAAAGCTTTTCTTTTTATTTCTGTCTTCAATTATAGAGGCCAAGTTTGAGTTGACAGCCTGCAAGTACTTCTCATTATATATACCATTTAGCTCCCAAAGAGAAATATTTCTCATAGGTTCATTGAACAGAAGTTTATTTCATTCTGAAATATGTTGAGGCTTTGCCTTAGTAATCAGCATATGCACTCTGCTTAATGTAATAACTCAAAAACAATTATACGTATTTCTTGTGCTGAACACATTGTTTAAATATTCATATTTTAAGATGGAAAAGTGTGTGAACTATTCTATCTAGTAACTGGTAAAACTTCCTTAAGCAACAGTAACCTCCACCCAATGTTTCCCATAGCTAAACCATTTCTTCATCATGTAAAGCACTTTGAGCTACATTATTTGTATGAAAATGTGCTATATAAATAAATGTTGTTGTTGTTGATATATTTCTCTCCCACCATCACCCACTTCCAATGGCCAGTTCCCTACACCATCTCTACTGCATCAGCAACTCCTTTATCTGGTATAACCAATGATAAGTCCACCTCTGAACATCAGTATGGGGCTGTCAATAACTGTTAACTAAGTAAAGAGACAACTAAGCGGGCTACAAACAGGAAAAGCTGCAGGACCAAATGGAGTCAGCCCTCAAATATTTAAGGCCAGTGCTGACCAACTTTGTGCTATACTTAGATGTATGTTCAGTTTGCCAATTAAGCTCCAGAAAGTACAACTGCTGTGGAAATGATCCTCTATTTTCCATTTCCATTGAAGTAAAGGTCTTCACCTAAATACTTCAGTCCACTAACAATTATATCCCACATAGGTGTATTGGTGATCCTAAAATGTCCTTAGTGTGTGCTTGGTGTGTAGGTGTGTGTGGGTGTGTCCTGCGGTGAGCTGGTGCCCTGCCCGGGATTTGCTCCTGTCTTGCACCCTATGTTGGCTGGGATTGGCTCCAGCAGACCCCCGTGACCCTGTGTTAGGATATAGCGGATTGGATAATGACTGACTGACTGACAGTCTGCCCCAAATTAAAGTCTAATGCTTAACAGTGTGCCTTTTTGAGTAGCAGAGAAAGTGGGAGAGAAGGGATCTGATTTCAGGCCAGTCATTGTTGAGGGGGGAAAGGAAGCATGACACTAAGAACAATAAAACTGAGTATAATGTTCATTTTATTAATTATCATAGACCAAGAAATTCAATTTAAACCCCTAATGAGGAAAATAAAATTGGATAAAGCTGGCAAAACATATTGAGCTGCTGCTAGGCAGTGTTCGAGCAAAAGCTTTAATTCCAGGCTGGTGAAAAGATATTCCATGGTAAATTAGTATATTCTCCCTAAGTCTATTTAAGATCCCTCCAGTTACTTGAGTTTCCTGTCAGTGTTCAAACAAATTTCCCTTGTCTGAGTATGTTTATATACACTCACCTAAAGGATTATTAGGAACACCATACTAATACGGTGTTTGACCTCTTTTCGCCTTCAGAACTGCCTTAATTCTACGTGGCATTGATTCAACAAGGTGCTGAAAGCATTCTTTAGAAATGTTGGCCCATATTAATAGGATAGCATCTTGCAGTTGACGGAGATTTGTGGGATGCACATCCAGGGCACGAAGCTCCCGTTCCACCACATCCCAAAGATGCTCTATTGGGTTGAAATCTGGTGACTGTGGGGGCCATTTTAGTACAGTGAACTCATTGTCATGTTCAAGAAACCAATTTGAAATGATTTGAGCTTTGTGACATGGTGCATTATCCTGCTGGAAGTAGCCATCAGAGGATGGGTACATGGTGGTCATGAAGGGATGGACATGGTCAGAAACAATGCTCAGGTAGCCCGTGGCATTTAAATGATGCCCAATTGGCACTAAGGGGCCTAAAATGTGCCAAGAAAACATCCCCCACACCATTACACCACCACCACCAGCCTGCACAGTGGTAACAAGGCATGATGGATCCATGTTCTCATTCTGTTTACGCCAAATTCTGACTCTACCATTTAAATGTCTCAACAGAAATCGAGACTCATCAGACCAGGTAACATTTTTCCAGTCTTCAACTGTCCAAGTTTGGTGAGCTTGTGCAAATTGTAGCCTCTTTTTCCTATTTGTAGTGGAGATGAGTGGTACCCGGTCCGGTAGCCCATCCGCCTCAAGGTTGTGCGTGTTGTGGCTTTACAAATGCTTTGCTGCATACCTCGGTTGTAACGAGTGGTTATTTTAGTCAAAGTTGCTCTTCTATCAGCTTGAATCAGTCGGCCCATTCTCCTCTGACCTCTAGCATCAACAAGGCATTTTCACCCACAGGACTGCCACATACTGTTTTTCCCTTTTCACACCATTCTTTGTAAACCCTAGAAATGGTTGTGCGTGAAAATCCCAGTAACTGAGCAGATTGTGAAATACTCAGACCGGCCTGTCTGGCACCAACCACCATGCAACCATTGCTTAAATCACCTTTCTTTCCCATTCTGACATTCAGTTTGGAGTTCAGAAGATTGTCTTGACCAGGACCAAATCCCTAAATGCATTGAAGCAACTGCCATGTGATTGGTTGATTAGATAATTGCATTAATGAGAAATTGAACAGGTGTTCCTAATAATCCTTTAGGTGAGTGTACATGCAGTTATCATTGCTGCTGAGCTGATGTCTGACTTCCTGGAATTCTGACCAAAAGGCAAAATAAATAATAGAAAAAATAGTCTAAGATGTTAATGTATTTAAAAATTTAAATGAAGAATTTAAATTTCTGTTTATGCACATACATGTGCTGTTAAAACAAAGAAATGAAGCTATGTGAATTATTCATGTGCCTTTGATCAGTGTTCAGGCCTCAATTTCCATTCACCAAAAAAATAAAAAAGGGTTAGAAATTTTATTGGATATGTAATTATTCAACGTATATTCTCTTACCCCTTTCATTTCAAGAAAAGTAAACAAATGACATGTCTACCCATTTGGTACAAATTGAGCTGCACTCAGGAAGTGGGTTTTTGAGGTCAGATTGTCACAAAACAATATGCTTGGTTTGAAATACCTTTTGACTCCACCCTGAAAGCACTTTTGAGTCTTAATGCATGGTCACGATATGGCTGTCCAAGCACCTGCAAGGTGCTTTTCATCATTTTGTGATGTTTGTCAGCCTATACTCAGCTGTGTTCTTCAGAAAGCCAAATTGACCAAATTAAACTTTTTTTCTAATATTGAACCACCCTGCTGTGTCTAATTCCCTTATTTAGAGTGTCATTTTTCATTTTATTATTTAAAATAGAGTTTAGTCTAAAACATTTTTAAAAAGAAGTTTTCATGCATTCAGCATGTGGCAAGCAGTTAGAAGGAGTAAATTCAAATGAAAATGTGGCATGATATGGTGAAAGGTTGATCGCTGCCCTCTTGGCCCTGAATGCAAAGCTGTTGTTGAACAAGCCCATGTGGTTTCTGAGATTATTTACTTGAAGAAAGAGTAAGATCAGCAATACAAAGTCCCCTAAAGGCTGAGCATTACACTGACCCCTGGTGTCTATTTGTTCTCATTGCACAGACTGTTGTGTAACACCCTTCACTATTGTATGCCCTAAGTACTGAGGACATTTAATTTAAAGCATTTACATTTACACTTTTATATTTTACTTTTGTATGGATCCTGTAGTTTATTCAAACAAAGCACACTATATATATGAACTGTTGAATGTACTCTTCTGCATAATCATTACTGCGATTAGTGACACCAAGTTTTGTACCAAATTATTTGACAAGTGCATTAAGATAGTCAAAGGCATATACAGGACTACTGGTAGTGGAACAAATACAGTTGTGCTGTCTGGGTGTGGTTTACAGTAGGGAGTTATTTCACCTTATATTTGTAGTATTCCCTACATACAGGGCATCAACAACAGTGTCTTGCTAGGTGAACCTTGGGCTTCTTAACATTTATAGGTGGCTGGTATTCTCAGTGGCAGGCCTATGATTATCATTAGTTTAAATAAGATGGCTGATAATTTTAAATGTAATGTGTCTAGAAACTTTCTGGGACACAGGTCTCTAAAGAAATCACCCTTGACCCCTAATGAATTTCTGAAGCTTGGGATTGGAAGAACCAGAAAACAGCTCTCCAGGCAGGGTGATAGAACTCACGAATTTTGTGTATGAGAGCAACAAAGAAGTGAGTGTGTTTGTAAATATTGGTAGTAAGTTGACTAGCTACTCACATTTTATTACAATTAGTATTCAAAATTATTTACTATGAATGGGTATCTTTTTGCATTTTTTTCTTTTACTTTCCTCCCCTTCCTGACCAAGAGTCAGTCTTCTACATATCCTATAATGGAAAATTCAAATTTTTTCAATTTAAACTTCCTCTAATGTGTATCTCTTCATGGTTATCACCGAGGGCTATGGAGCAGTGGTTTGACAAAGTACTGTAATATTATATAGTGATGACTAAACTATAATTTTTACCAATTCATTCTTGATCAACAGCTTACTTTGTGAGCTTGAGAAGGTCATCTTGCTGACAACAGAGTAAATATTTTTCTCTAGGTATCTGTTCTTAAGATGGCACAGTGGTGCTGTGGTTAACTCTTCATCCTGGCTTTAAATTTCATGCCAGTATTTTTTTTTTGTGTAGATCTTACATGTTTTACAGATGTTTGCATGGGTTTTGCTACAGTTTTCCTCCCACATCCCTAAAGCTGTGCATAAAAGGTTGATTGGTGATTTCAAATTAGCTGTGTTGGTGTGTGTAAAAATGGACCCTATGATGGTATGGTGCTTTGTCCAGGGTTCCTTATTACTTTCATTCAAACTTGCCTCCAATACAATACAATTGTTTCCAGCCATTTTTACTATAAGAAACACATGCCGGTTTACACAGACAGTTAAAGGCAGAATCTGTAAATTGGAAAACCTTGTGGAAAATTCAGAGCTTTATCCACTACACCAAACTGCCTGCCATTTTGTTGGTTAATTAGTAAGTTAATAGCCAATTGCAAAACTGGCCCAGTGTGTGTGTAACTGTGGGTGTGTGCATGTGTATGCTCTGTGATATGCTGAGGACTCTTTCTGGGTTGGGTCCTGCTTTGTGCATCATGCTACTGGGATATGCTCCTGTTTCCCAAAGCCTGCTAATGGAAAATGTACTTAACTACTAACAAGAAACAAATGGATGTGGTGATGAATAACACTGAACATAATTTGCTTTGAGGTTACTGAAGTACACTTCTTTCAACTGTTTACATCCAGCTCAAGTAATATATTTAGTTTTTAGTCAACACAATACCCCTGCCTACTAATTCTGAGTGAAGAATGCCCTATTTATAAATACAAAGGTCTCCATTTGGTATTGCAGTTTTCAGTGTCATTTTAAAAGAAAAGAATAACTCAATAATGCAAAAGTCTCGCTCAGTTGTTCTTGGTACCTTACTTTTCTACAGAGATAATGTTTAGGCTTTTCTATGTGGGGGCAACAGAATAATTATAGTGATAACTATAGTGATAAATATAGTGTATAGTATGCAATTATCAATCAGATATCTTGCATATTATTCATGTGATCAGGTTCAATAATTTACCACAGCAACAAGAGGGCAAGCAAATAACAATGTACTCCTTGCTTTTTTATTAGTCATTTTTTAAACTCTTGCCAAAATTTTAGAGTTAGCCTATATGTATAGGAATGACAGCTTCATCAGTTTACAAAGCTAAGAACTGTACATATACAGTATTAAATTAGAATTATTCATTACTAGTCAAAAGATATGATTTGCATAATGATAGTAAGACAACAGATATTTATGTATTTTTTAAATGTTGACCCTGTTGTCACAGCTGGATGAAATGCAACTATCTGTCTATCATGTACTGTACCTTTCTGATTACTATCAATTTGTTTGCTCTCATGAGTCAAGAATTTGCTCTTTTCATGTATGGTTGGATTCTATTACATGCAAAATCACCTGAACATTCACTCAGTTGTTTAGAAATAGTGTGTGTTCTTTGTGGTGTTGGCCTCCAGCTACAACTACCCAATGAAATTCGTAAACTCCAGGAGGCATATATTTTAAATCACATAAACAATAATGTCAATACAAAATTTTGTGAGGGTAGACATAGTCATTTTAGAGTGATGCACAATTTATGTGCTGATCCCCCATCACACCACACCTAGCTCCATGCCATTGGTTCCATTGAACCACTGATGTGAAATGTCATAAGGACGGCCAAACCTAAATGATATTCCAAATTCATTACCAACAGCTAATTAGTTTTGGTGTAATACAGTGGTTTTCTGTCCATTCCATCCACCCCCATGACTACCAGGTCTTTCAATGTAGTTTTTTAAATGCCTTACAGTTTAAATTTAAACTTGTATCAACAGTAATATGAATGCAAAATTTCATGAACTTCAATTCAGCCATTTTGAAGTGATGTATTTTTTGCCCCTGACCCCTATTACAGCCACCTTTCCCAATGAAATTGTTTAAACACCATGTGGTTTGGATTTTAAGTTGGTTTACTTTTATTATACATGAAAATTTTAATTAAGATCAACTTAGCCTTATTGGGTTACACACCCACAACTCACTCCCCAATGAATTTTTTGAAATGCCATATAGCCTATAGCTGAAGATGGCCAAATGGGAAACTACATGCAAACTTATGTGGTGCAGCCTTTTTTGAATGATAGGTTAACAAACAAACAGATAAGATCGAATTTGAGGATTTAAATGATTTCCTTGGTATGCAAAATGGATAAATAACATCAAAGGCAAAAAATTCATAGGACAGATGGCAAGTATTATGATTTTATTTATATGGATGACCCTGAAATTGGGTGAGTTAAGCAAATGGGTGGTTAAATTCTTTTGGGTTTTTTTTCATTTCATTTCTCCTTCTCAGTAAAATGCACATAAATATCATATGGGTGGGTGGCTTTTTTATTTCATTCTTTCTTCTTCCCACCAAGATTTATAGAAAATGAGCTGATGCACAAGTCAAAAGTACTCACCTTGAAGAAAACCAAATATGTCTATAGCTGTCAAATCTTTGTGTGGATTGCTTTTATTTAGAAAATTAAAACATTTTGCTGAGTATGAATTAATAAATTTCACATTCCACTTCAAAGAAGACATCAATACAATCTGAAAAATAAAATCACAAAAATTCATACCTCATTCAATGATGATGCCCATAAAGTGTCAAAACCAAACAGATTTTAGTTAAGGGTCCTGACGAGTGATATTGTGTGAAAACTATGCAGAGAGAAATTGTACTTCTTATCTATTTATAAGCTTCACATGGTATAATTCAGATGGTTTGGGCCTTCGTTTACTTTGAAAACTGAATTCTTGCAATGAACCTTTGAACTTTACTGTCTTTATAGCCACTTGTACATTTTTATCCCTGTCACACTTAAAATGTAGATTCTTCAAAACTAATATAGGTGGCATGGAGCTACTGTTACATGGATCCAATATCCTGCTGAATCTAGGCCTGGCTGTTGTCTGCAGTATTTGCATTCTCTCCTTGTGTGAGTGGGAGTTGACTGACAAATCTAAAATTGCCTTGTGTGTGTGTTTGTATATGAGTAGGCCCTGTTCCAATGGTCTGGTGTCTGATAAAGGGCTGACTTCTGCCTAGCAACCAAACATGCTGGGATAGGATATGACCACACCACTAACCCACCCCATGATCCAGAATGAGGATTAGCAGGTTTAAGAAAATTATATAAAATCAATGTCCATTCATTTTCTGAATCTGCTGTTCCTAGTACTGTTAAGTCAAAGCTTATTCCAACAGCAACAAAAGCAAAGCAGGAACCAGCCCTGCACAAAACAAATCTACAGAACATAGAAAGCATGTGTGAACTAATAATGCATAGCATCTTAGCTTGGTCTTGAACCAGCATCAAAGCATTTTAAGATGATAATGCTACATACCACATAATTGTGCCACATAAAAATATATTTGTCTGTATTTAAGTGTTAGTATTCAGGATTTAATTAATAATTAAATGCGACCTGATGTGAAGTCTAGTTGCATGATTCTTTCCAGAAATATGTTTACTTATCTAGTGTGATTAGCCTGTTTTCAAGAACACCTATACATTCGTTTAAATTTCTTTTCAGGTCGTAGTAGTGGGGAGTTTGAGCCTGACTTTAAAGTCAAACATTAGGCATGTGCTTTGACTGTAACACCAGACTGTATGCCTGTGCCCAACCATTATCAATGACTAATAGCATTATTTTTTATCAGGATGAAGGCATCTCTTTATGTTTAACTTAAACCTTGGTAGTAGGGTGTTGTACTGTGTTAGCCATTATGGATACAATGAAAAGTCAAGCAAAATTACACCTTTTATTGGCTAACTGAACAGATCACAATATGCAAGCTTTCGAAGCAGCTCAGGCCCCTTGCTTCATTTTGCTTAACTTCTCACTTAAACCTCAGATAATGTAAAATTAAGGTGGGCATATTAGCATATTAATAACCCCACTAGTATGTAGATGTGTTACTTAAATGTAAATTTCCATGTAAAAAAATATGAAAGAAGGCAACCTGGCAGTGAAATTGTTAGCATTGCTACCTCACATCCCTATTTCGTTTCGTCCCCATTTTTTTTCCTTTGGGTACTTTCCTGCCACATGCCCTATGGCATAGCAACAGATTGTGAGCTTGGGGGGCCCACTCGGGGCCATACAGATTAAAAAAAGAAATTCATAACTTTACTAAAACAATGGTTTCACAGTCTCGATGCAGTGGCTTCAACATTCAATGTCTTGTTACCATCGTCTCTGACCTTGATGGCCGACAATGAATTGTATGCTGCAGCAGATCTTCTCATTGAACGCTATAGCACCATGTCACTGGTGTTTTCCGCTCAATTGTCATTTCGCATCCTGTCAACCAAGCTGACTGTTTTCGAAGCAGCTGAACTGCTGCTATAGTTTACTGTGCACGGTCTACTTTCAGTGACATTTGCACAGCTTACGTGTTAATGCTGACCATACCAATGACTGTTACTGCGTGTGAACAATCGTTTTAGAAAATTACCACAGAAGCACATGGTCGCAAGACAGACTTAGTGGCTAAGCTGTATTCTCAATTGAAAATGAGTGTGCCAGACAACTTGATGTGCCAAACACTGTTGAGACTTTTGTGCAACAAAAGGCATGTAAGTGAGTATTTTAAGGTACTAGTGATATTAGAAGTAATATGATTTGTGACTTGTCAGTCAGTTCCATTTTTGTAAGCTTTAACAGTTTAACATATCTGTAATCCGTTTTCTTGTGTACCTTAGTATGGCTTACTCTGCATTAGTGTCACTACTGTGAGAATTTGTGAGCGTGGACACTTTATGATGTCCATTTTCTCAGAACTTGTGTAAAACAGGTCGATTGTATAGTAGTAGCCGGTCAGCTGCTGGTGTCGTTTTAATTTGTTACAAATTGAAACTGCTTCACTTTATAGCACAGAACAGTTTCTACTTCCTAGCTTAGGTTACATTTTAATCAGTTTCCTTCACAAAGTTGTCTTGGAAAGGTAAGCGGGTCCACATTTTACATATATTCATGTACTACCCACACCTTCCACATTTCATTCCCACAATTTATTTTATTTTTGCTAACTTACTGTGGCTACAATAATGTGATTAAAAAAGTTATTAGTAAATCCATTTAGAGAGGTAGTTTGCTTGTCACCAGCACCATCGTCATCCCTTGGTGTCAGTGGGGACTTCGCAAGTCCTGCGCCCTTCGACTACCCCCGACACCTGTGATCTTACACTGACACAATCACGGACGCCACTGCCCAGCCGGCCACTAGGATCTAGTTGCAAATAAATTACTAACTGTTATGCTAGACAGCAGAGGCCCGCCTCAGGGCGCTGCACGGGGTCCTTCAGCAAGCTAGCTATGCCACTGCACATGCCAAAAACGTGCATACCAGATTGTTTACCATCTTAAAACTAACCCTGTGTGTCAGTGGACGCCCGATGCAAGAGTCAAGTTTCTAATTCCCCGACACACTGAACATGAATTAAGAAGGCTTAGTACGCGGCGGAAGGATGGGTGTAGCTACCATGCATAAAGAAACCTATGGCTACCAAGACATATCAACAAGGTTTTAAGAGTACTGTGCAGTTCTCGCACCACCTAGCCGCAAACGTAATGAACACGGTAGCAACCTTAATCGGAACATTAATGAATGCGTCTGCTTCTCACCCTTAGGACAAAATCATCCCACTTTACATAGCATAGCTCAACACACTTCACGCCTCAACAGACCTTACCAAAATGGTGAAAGGGGCGGGATAACGAGGTCCATTATAGTGACATCATATCCTCTAGACGACTTCGCGCGTACCTGTAAAAGTCTCTACTGTGCTTTAGATGTATTATGTGTCTCATGATTTTGGATTCCTGATACCGCGAAGTTTTATAATACACACAGTGTAGAAAAGAGTTTTATTCTTGTTAGTCCTTGCGCAGATAATGTATGGATGAATTTTGTACGTTCTTCTTACGTCTGCGTGGCTTTTTACTCTGAGTTTATTGGCAGCTCAAAATTCCCTCCGTGTGAATTGGTGTGGGTGTGTGCGTGTGCCGTAAATTATAACTACCATATGTACCCCTGCCACTCTAAAATGGATTAGGGCTTATGGGTTATTATTGTATCCATTTACAGAGAATAGTAAAACTCATTCTTGCATGTACTATACTTTAATCATGCTACATCGCCACTGTAAGTAGCCATGATAAGTGAATATAACTTACTTACATCGAAACTTAACGTCATCTTTATTGGAAATAACTAACTTACTTAGATTGCCTACCTTACCTGAAATAACTACTTTATGTTGAAACTTTCGTATTCTTTACGTGAATCGTGATGACTACTCCAAAACAGTGACATGTACAAGTTCATGCGCTATTTAAATTACGTGGCAGAAAAATCTAACCAGTTGAGTCACTAAAGGATTTGGATTGGGAATGGATGGCTGAGTACAGATTTGTTTTTGTTCTTGCAAATGAAAATGCAGATATCTTGCACTGAAAATTAATAATGTGAATCAAATTAGATCAGAAAAAAAATATTGGAATTTTTGGAAAAGAGATTTATTTAATTTAAAGGATAGTGATTAAAGCTGTGGCCTTACAGCTCTCTGCCTGGCGACTGTATAGAATGTGTATATAGCCTTGGTGGCTTTTTCAACAGGTACATATATTTTCTTTCTTCCTGTATCCCAAGCACTTCCATTATAGGCTAAGTTGTCAGCATAAGCAACTGCGGGTGTGTATGAAAATGTGTTCAACAATGTCCAAGACTGGTTCTTTCTTTTCTCCTTTTTTTTTGATTGAACGTTTAAAATTAGCTTTAGCAGTTTCAGTAAATAAATTATAAAAAAGGGCTTATATGATATAATCTAGAATAAATAATGAATGCCATTAGTGAATCTGTTCCTAAAAATAATTATGATTTAGTATACATTGCTACAACCCAGCCACAGGGGATGCACAAACCAGTGTGTTTCTTTGTGCCGGTACCTAGCCTGGATAAATGGGGAGGGTTACGTCAGGAAGGGCATCCGGTGTAAAATTTTGCCAAATCAATATGCGGACAACAATACAAATTTCCACACTGGATCGGTCGAGCCCCGTGTTAACAATGACTGCCACTAGTACTGTTAGTCAACAGGGTGCTGGTGGAAATTGGGCTACTGTTGGCCGAAGAAGAAGAAGAAGAAGGAGAAGAAGAAGGGGGAGACGTGTGAGGAGGAAGATAAAGAGAGTGTAACTGAGGGTAGGAACTTTGAATGTTGGCAGTATGACTGGTAAGGGGAGAGAGTTAGCAGAAATGATGAAGAGAAGGAAGGTTGATATATTGTGCCTGCAAGAGACTATGTAAGGGGAATCAGGCCAGGTGGATTGGAGGTTGATTCAAATTGTTCTATCATGGTGTGGATGGGAGGAGAAATGGGGTAGGGGTTATTCTGAAGGAACAGTATACTGTATCAAGAGTGTTTGGAGGTGAAAAGAATGTAAGACAGAGTGATGATTATAAAGCTGGAAATTGGAGGTGTGATGAGGAATGTTGTTAGTGCATATGCCCTGCAAGTTTGGTGTGCAATGGATGAGAAAGAAGATTTTTGGAGTGAGTTGGATGAACGGATGAACAGTGTCACCAACAGACTGAAAGTGGTGATTGGAGCAGATTTCAATGGACATGTTGGTGAAGGGAACAGAGGTAGGTATGGTGTCAAGGAGAGGAATGAAGAAGGTCAGAGAATAGTGGATTTTGCCAAAAGAATGGATATGGCTGTGCTGAATATGTATTTTAAGAAGAGGGAGGAAAATAGGGTTATATACAAGAGTGGAGGAATATGCACACAGGTAGATTACATCCTATGCAGAAGAGCCAATCTGAAGGAGATTGAAGACTGCAAAGTGGTGGCAGGGGAAAGTGTAGTTAAGCAGCATAGGATGGTGGTCTGTAGGATGACGTTGGAGATCAAGAAGAGGAAGAGAGTGAGGGCAGAGCCAAGGATCAAATGATGGAAGTTGAAAAAGGAAGACTGCAATGTTAACTGCACTGGGTGGCAGTGAAGAGATACCAGACAGCTGGGAAACTACAGCAGATGTAGTAAGGGTGACAGCAAGAAGGGTGATTGGTGTGACATCTGGACAGAGGAAGGAGGAAAAGGAAACCTGTTGGTCGAATGGGGAAGTACAGGAGAATATGCAGAGGAAGAGGATGGCAAAGAACAAGTGGGATAGTCAGAGAGATGCAGAAAGTAGACAAGAGTACAAGGAGATTAAGGCGCAAGGTGAAATGAGAGGTGGTGAAGGCTAAAGAAAAGGCGTATGATGTGTTGTTTGAGAGGTTGGACACTAAGGAGGGAGAAAAGGACCTCTACCGATTGGCTAGACAGAGAGACCAAGATGGGAAAGATGTGCAGCAGGTTAGGGTAATAAAGGATAAAGATGGAAACGTACTCACAAGCTAGGAGAGTGTGTTGAGCAGATGGAAAGAGTACTTTGAGAGGCTTATGAATGAATAGAACGAGAGAGAGAAGAGGCTGGATGATGTGGAGATAGTGAATCAGGAAGTGCAACGGATTAGCAAGGAGGAAGTAAGGACAGCTATGAAGAGGATAAAAAATGGAAAAGCCGTTGGTCCAGATGACATACGTGTGGAAGCATGGAGGTGTTTAGGAGAGATGGCAGTGGAGTTTTTAACAAGAGTGTTTAATGGAAATGTACTGGTACCAATATTTAAGAATAAGGGGGATGTGCAGGACTGTTGTAACTACAGGGGGATACAATTGATGAGACACAGCATGAAGTTATGGGAAAGAGTACAACAACAACAATAAAATTTATTTATATAGCACATTTTCATACAAAAAGTAGCTCAAAGTGCTTTACATAATGAAGAATAGAAAAATAAAAGACACAGTAAGAAAATAAAATAAGTCAACATTAATTAAGACAGAATAAGAGTAAGGTCCAATGGCCAGGGTGGAAAGAAAAGAGTAGTGGACGCTGGGTTAAGAAGTGAGGTGATGATTAGTGAGCAGCAGTATGGTTTCATGCCAAGAATGAGCATCACAGATGTGATCTTTGCTCTGAGGGTGTTGATGGAGAAGCATAGAGAAGGGCAGAAGGATTTGCATTGTGTCTTTGTGGACATGGAAAAAGCATATGACAGGGGACCTCAAGAGGAGCTGTGGTATTGTATGATGAAGTCGGGAGTAGCCAAGAAGTACGTAAGAGTTGTGCAGGATATGTACAAGGGAAGTGGTGAAGTCTGTCATAGGAGTGACAGAGGTGGGATTACATCAGGGATCGACTCTGAGCCCTTTCTTATTTGCAATGGTGATGGACAGGTTGACAGACGAGATGAGACAGGAGTCTCTGTGGACTATGATGTTTGCTGATGACATTGTAATCTGTAGCTATGGTAGGGAGCAGGTTGAGGAGACCCTGGAGAAGTGGAGATATGCTCTAGAGAGGAATGAAGGTCAGTAGGAACAAGACAGAATACATGTGTGTAAATGAGAGGGAGGTCAGTGGAATGATGAGGATGCAAGGAGTAGAGTTGGCGAAGGTGGATGAGTTTAAATACTTGGGATCAACAGTACAGAGTAATGGGGAGTGTGGAAGAGAGGTGAAGAAGAGAGTGCAGGCAGGGTGGAATAGGTGGAGAAGAGTGTCAGGAGTGATTTGTGACAGACGGATATCAGCAAGAATGAAAGGGAAGGTCTACAGGATGGTAGTGAGACCAACTATTTTATATGGGGTGTAGATGTTGGCACTGACCAGAAAGCAGGAGACAGAGCTGGAGGTGGCAGAGTTAAAGATGCTAAGATTTGCATTGGGTGTGACGAGAATGGATAGGATTAGAAATGAGTACATTAGAGGGTCAGTTCAAGTTGGATGGTCGGGAGACAAAAGTCAGAGAGTCGAGATTGCATTGGTTTGGACATGTGCAGAGGAGAGATGCTGAGCATATTGGGAGAAGGATGTTAAGGATAGAGCTGCCAGGCAAGAGAAACAGAGGAAGGTCTAAGGGAAGGTTTGTGGATGTAGTGAGAGAGGACATGCAGGTGATGGGTGTTAAAGGACAAGATGCAGAGGACAGAAAGATATGGAACAAGATGATCCGCTGTGGCAACCCCTAATGGGAGCAGCTGAAAAAAGAAGAAGAAGATACATTGCTACATTAAAGATACTCAACTACACAATAAGCTGCATAGATGTAAAATGAATAGAACACAAATATCACTACCCTTTATTCTCTGAATTTTATTAATGCTTAATAAAAATAATGCAGATGCTGGTTTGTAAATTATTTATCTATCTTGTGTTCTCATCTGTGAAAATATAAAAAGATTATCAGGCTTGAATCTTGTTAGTACTTAAAAGACAAATTGCTAATAAAATCTACAATTTTTGTAGTTTACGTTGCATACTGAGCTGAAAACAAAATCTAGCCAAAAATGTCTCAAATACTGGCACTTCTGCAAACATGAGGCCACTCCACCATCTCTTCTGCGTGTGATAAGTGGATCCATAGTTTAAATTATTCTCATAATCAGAAAAAATAATACATTTAAATCTGTTTGTGTTTGGGAACTCTATACAAATGAAAACCTACAAAAAAGGAATGTGGAACCATATTTTTTTTTTTTTACATTGGCCTAGTGAACCTGAAGCTTGTTTTGTGATGGCAGTGAAGAAGTAAGTACACAAACTATTTGAATCAGGTAGAAGACTCAAGTGCACTATGTACTGCTACATACAAACATATACACACCCCAAAAACTGTTTCAAAGACTCATCATGATAAACTGACCCTGCTTATTAAAAGGCATGTCAGCATATAAACACAGGATAATAACCCAACTCATCCATTTTAATGAAATGCTCTCACTACTCTGTGCTAGTACACACAATAAAAAAGCATCCATTTATCTATGTTCTTAATTAACTCTAATCTAATACAGAGTTACAAGAACCAGGCGCTTTAATAGCAATATAGATATTGATTATAAATTGACATAAAAAATATTAAATAACATTAACAGAAATAATAATAGGAACTGAATTCTTGACAGAAAGCAATAAGCCTATACAGTTTTTGTTGCCAAAACAACAATAAAAAATTCAGTGTTGTTATAATAGTGCAATGAAAATGTGTGAAGGAATAAACAGAGATATTAAGTAAGTCAGGAATGCTGCCTTACCAATCTAGAGTCTTAGTTTTAAAACTTGTCTGTTCAAACTTTCTATTTCCCCCTTGTGTCTATGTGGTTTACATTCCTAAACGATGTGTGTATTACATTAGTGGGCAATTCTACATTGCCCATTGTTGAGTGTAGGTAAGTGGGTATTATGATGAACAGGTTCTCTGTGTACAGTTGATTCATACCTAGTACCCAATACCCAATGCAAAGTACAATGGTGGATTTGAAATATTATGTATCTCAAACATCTGCATATGTAAATGTTTGGATATGTAAACCTTTGCATATAGTGACCCAAGAGACAAACAGTCAAATATTCCTCTCCCCACATTTTGTTAAAACCTCTTGGAAAATTAACTTTAATAAAAGACTTTACTTTGTGTACTTAAATGTTGAAACAAAGCAGAAGAGTGACAGAAATGTATGGACCTATGGGCTGTCAAGATAAAGAAAACTTTGAAGAGGTTCTCACTCATATTTTAGTTTGCCCATTTTGGTAACATTCACAAGAAGAACTGTTTTTTCAGGTTTCTCTCGACTACTGAATTTGGAATTTGGAATGCCTGAAGGAAATGGTCTCTATTGTGAAGAGCCACTGCCAAGTCTGTTGTTAACATAAACTGATGTTTTTTCAACTTTCCTCACTCCAGCTTTAGATTTGAAATAATAATTATAATTCTTTCTTTGCATTTACATAGTGCGTAATATTGCAAGCACACATTATCAACTTAATTCTTTTAATTAAGTGTGGTAATGGGGAGTTTTACAAAAGCTGTATCAGCATGCATCTGCAAGACAAAAAACTTCCATCCATCCATTATCCAACCCGCAGGGTCTGCTGGAGCCAATCCCAGGCAACACGGGACGCAAGGCAGGAAACAAACCCCGGGCAGGGTGCCAGCCTACCACAGGGCACACACACACACACAATAGGGACAATTTAGGATCGCCAATGCACCTAACCTCCATGTCTTTTGACTGTGGGAGGAAAGTGAAGCACATCCACACAGACACAGGGAGAACATGCAAACTCCATGCAGGGAGGACCTAGGAAGTGATCCCAGGTCTCCTAACTGCGAGGCAGCAGCGCTAACCACTGTGCCGCCCAAGACAAAAAACATAAGCATGATAAGCCTCCATCAGCATGTGACTGAAAATGAGTAAACAGGTAGAAAAAGGTTTGAAAGAGAGGACCAAAGTGAAATGAAATGAAATTAGATATTTTGGAATATAACTACAACATAGAATGAGTGTTAAAGTATTTATGCAGAAATGTCCTACCTGAGTTTGTTCTACTTTTTTTACAGTACTTAGCTACAATTTGTGTTTTATTCACACCATCTTTAACAGACTTTGTTATCTGCATTAGCCCCCCATGCAACATCCATTGATGCTCCATTTTGATTTTTGTTAACAGATTCCATTAATACGTTTCAAATATTTTAATTTACAATCGAGAATTAACATACTGGAGATAGTACTGTAAATATATGCTGAAGTGGATCTAATAATTCACTTCTATTCACATACATGTGCACATCCTCAAGTGGTTATTTTAATAACTGACACATTTTTAAAAATCGTTTAACAAATAAAGCTAGGAAAAAGTTACCATTGCTTGTGCAAAACCACAAACATTTTTTTACAAAATTCCATTGTAAAGCAGCACAAACTCAGAGAGTAAATTTTCATATAGCAACATAAAGAAATTATTAAAAAAAAAGCAAAATCTTCAATGTAACTAAATTTTCAATTGAAGATGGGAATTAACCAATGATTAATGCATTTGTTGGAACGATATTTAGAAGGCAAAATGGTATTTTAGAACATTAATCTTTTTGCTAACCAGTTTCCAGTTTAGGGTTAAGGCAATCAACGCCTATCCATGCATCTTTATATGGCAGACAGGAACCAGACTATGAATGGGATACCAGGTCATTGCTGAGCACACCAAGGGCTTGTTTATACTTCACGCTCAGAACATTTACGCATCATGGCTGCCACATGTTCCCAGTGTTCATTTGACGCATCCTCTGAGCAGGTCCTCAGAAATTAACGCAATGTGTTCGCGAGATGCAGTACCAGCATAACACACACAGTAATCCTGAAACTCACTCATACTGGACCAGTTTAGAGTAACCAGAGTCCAACAATATTGCACTAGATTATAGTGCTAGCAGAAGTTGCAACCACAATGCAGTTTTGACCTATAGTGCTGGAGTTCAAAAAAGGCCCAGTGTTAAGAAAAGAGAATAGCTGACTGCAGAAACAATTAATTTAATTGGACCCAGAGAATCCAAAGCACAGTGAAACACAGGAGAATTCATTTGTGAGAATTAATGTGGAAGCTCGGGCTTAGGAAGCATCACAGAAAAGAAGTGTCTTCAAAATCTTATTATTTTTGGGTCATTGTGTCTTGCTGAGTTTCAGATCAGTTTAACTTTGGTAGGGGTTACACAGCGCTGCTGTTCATTGCTGGGAAACAGGTGTTTGCACAGAAGATAATGAAAAGCTAGAATAAATAAGATTCACAAAGCAGGTATGTTATCATCACTTTAAAGTAACTACAGGAGTCAACAACTTAACTATTCTATAGAGCTAGATATAAATGGTATTCTTTTGTTTGAAAATGTGCATAAAGTAAATAACGTTATTAATCAGTAACTTTATAAAATAAATACAATGGTCAACCATATCTTTTAAATTCTTTGTGGATTATTTCAACAAAATCTGAAACATTTATCAATAGAAATCACGGCATGGCATTCTTGACCTTTCTATCATGGCCGTCTCACTTTACAACAGCAGTTGAAAAGAGAGTTGCGCTTGACATACTTCCGGTAAGTGAGGTCAATCCGGCCTAGATCCGCCATTTCAGTTTGTTTGAGTTTGTTGTGAGAACTTCTGTGGGGATTTGGTTTACACTGATGTAAGAACTCTGTACGGAATAAGGTTAAAGCTTTTCAGGGGTGCTGTTGTGGACTGAAGCGGGCACAGACTGAGCTCAGAAGATTGCCGTGATTTTGCCGCGCTTTTTTAAGGCACAACGTGGCGCTGATGCCGTTCTTTTTCTGACTCGGATTCCCCTCGAGTAGAAAGTTTTGCATGAGTTGAGACCTGCCTAAGGAGGGGAGAGGCGAAGGGAAAGGCCTGTAAACCCGCGGCATTGGAGTTACAGCAATGGCCGGGAATTTCGACTCCGAGGACCGCGGGAGCTGGTACTGGGGAAAGCTGAGCCGACAGGAGGCAGTGGCCCTGCTGCAAGGACAGCGACACGGCGTGTTTCTGGTGCGAGACTCTACCACTATCCCCGGCGATTACGTGCTGTCCGTGTCTGAGAACTCACGGGTCTCGCATTATATAATCAACAGCATCAGCAACAACAGGCAGTCGAGCACAGGTGAGAGCGACTACAGCACATCACGCCCTTTCCCGAATTCCACCGACTAGGGGTGTAACCAACTGTCCGAGGAGTTCTGCAGTGTTGAGGGTAGGCAGTAAAGTACGGTGCCTGACCCGGGCTCGAGTGCGTGAACGTGGCGTAGAGTGAATTACTTATCTGCTGCGATGGTTTGGTAGCATCCCGATGAATTATTTATTTTTATATGCGATTAGAAACAAATGAATTGGGCCAGAGTAGTGCAAAGAGGGCGGCGGTCTGAAGGACGAAATCTGGTACAGTTCAGCTTTACATAGAGCAAGTCGTAAAGTACCTGGTAATATGTAAAATATTTAAGTATAGCTTCTAGTGTTTCTTAGAGTGAACAGAGATGAGACACCCTTGAATCAAATGCACCCATATTCTGCTTTGACTGGAATAGTATTCTTTAACAGCAAGATGGTGCTTCATACAGTATGTCAGGGTGCGATCAAAACGGGTATCTGGAATCAGTTTTGTGAAAAACAAGGCGCAAATAAGGAAAATTGTGTAAAAGGCATAGATATCCCACTTGTACAGTAGAACATACACCCAGCAGGACGGACTGCATGGTGTGGGAGAAAAGCTCAAAGTAAACAACGTGGATATACATTTGATTTGATTGGAATATTGGATTATATTATGCATGCAGTATGTAGCTTGCCAGTCCTGGTTATAATATTTTGGTGCTTACACTGCCTATTTTTACAGCACAGTTTCAAAAATTGTACTGTACTTCATATATAGCATTATCATCGTTGCACATTTCATTACTGTACTGTTCTTTACTGTAGACCCCTTTACACCCTACCTGTATAAAATGTGTGGATAATTGCTTTGAGAGTTTTTAAGGAAACAACCTAAAATATCATTGACATTTGTAGTTATTGCTACACTAGATTTGCCTTGCACTGCAACACAATGAAATGTTTGCTGTTAAAGTTAGTCAAAGTCGAAACAAACCAATTGCTTGTCAGAGGCTATTGTTATGTCCGCATCTGTCATCTTGCATTTCAAAGTAAGCATCTTTTTCAGGTAGTTGTGCACTTTTATATACTTAGTTTGAAATTTATGGTAATATTTAAAAAAAATACTCTGCAAATACAGTAACATAAATCAATCGGGAAAGAAGAGGTATTTTACATTGGTCTGTTATGAAATTGTGTGTTTTTTTTTTCTTTCTTTCTAGACTAATTCAGCCATTGATTTTGATGCCCTAGCCATTTGTTCCCATTTAGTTGTTAATTTAAGGTTTCAGGCCTTAAAAGTAACTAGCAGCATTAGTACACACTATTAATTATTACCCTTTGAACATGTTGTTATTGGTGTATGATAATAAATATGGTTTGAATTAAATTGAATAGTTTTAATGGTAACGAATCACCTTTTTTAGTTTGGTAAATGTTGAGAATTTCCTAAATTTAACCATCTTGCCTGAACAAGATCAGTGCAGTGGCCTTGCTCCTTCTGGCTAAGTCACAGACCTCCTGAATTCAAGGAAATGATGTCTTTCCTGTCTTTTTTTCTCCCCTGTCAACTGGGAAAACTCTGGGAGGCAGAATCACGGAGTCATGTAGAGGATTTTGTTTTTACCAGTTTCATTTCATTGTTTAATGCTGGAACTTAAGCTGAAATGAGAATACATTTTTGAATAATGAAGTTCTGCAATCTGGAGCAAATATTATTCATATCTTATTGTTAATTTATTTGAATAGTTTTTGGAATAAGTGCTATCGATTAGTTTCTGTCCCTGTTGAAAAGGTGGAAGAATTAGAAATGTCCTATTTGGCAATTGCCTCCTTCCTCGCACAGTTTGCCAAGGTTTAGCACAGGCCCACATCTGTGGAGATATGCTTTTAACCTGATTACATTCTGAGAACTAAAAAGAGTTATTTACATGAAAAGCAACAGACCAGTTATTGCACATCTATGTAGTTGGAAAGTGTTCTGAGAGATCCATTAAGGAAAGCGGGAACAACTTATTGCGTGATTGAGTGACCAGAAGAGGAATTATAGTCTGATGGCTGTGGGGAGGAAGGGTTTTCTGTGATGTTCAGTGGATCACTTTATGCTAGTTGGTCTAGTGCTACAAACACTCCTCTATCCAACCACAACACTGTGAAGTGGGTGGTTAGCATTTTCAATAACAGACCAAAGTCTAGACTATCTTCCACTGTTTCCAAGATGCTGTCATAGGGAATATTAATTATATTTTTGTATTATAAATATGAAAGCTGTCTCTGCTGTGTCAGTGGCATTGTTTAAAGGCTTAAATCTCTGATTACATACTACTGCAACAGGTAGTTCCTTAAATAGAGGGCAGTACATCACTCATCATAGAAGTAACACTTGGAAGAACTCAACTTAATTTTACAACACAACTATGTGGTGACCCATCACAAACTTGGTCATGACCTGTAGTTCAAGGAACACTGCCATATGGTTTTGCAAATTAATCAATAATTCAGTTTGAGTGCTCATATTTAGAATCTATATTTATTTAAAGATATTGAAACGAATGGGGAAATTTCTGAATGCTACATGTATTTTCTCAATAGGTATATTACACTAGTAATCACATTGTTTCAATTCCTGTATTTAAACTTTTTAAAAAAAAATATCCTATCATGGTGCTTATGTGCAAAATATGTTGATTATTACTTTTTTAATGAAAAAAAACATACTGTCATAGAAAATCCTCTGACCCATCCTATATGTACATTTAATTTTACTGTTTTTTGTTAGGTTTTTTTTTTTGGGCTTCAGGAGTGCCATGGATTGTTTATGGTTTTTGATCAATTGCTTGAAAGATTTAAGTGAAAATGACCCCCTTCACTCTTTTCTGGCAAGTGCCATTTATAAACCCACACCTTTCTGAAAGTGAATCTTGGGATTCTCCATGTAGAGAAAGTGGACAGGGGAACAGTTTATCCTGCTTCTTTATACCTTTTAAGTAATAAAAAGGAGCTTTCAAAATTCCTTTTGGTCGTTTAAGCTATACATCCCTGTGCTGTCTCAGCCAGTCCAAAACAAGAGAAATTGTGGCATGTTTACATGTTTTACAAAGAAAATAACTGAATGTACTATAAATGTAATACTGTAACAAGTGAATGCTTTGTTATCATTATTACTAGTATTTATTTACTGGATATTTTTATTCAGAGCAGGACTTACAGAACATCAGTATATGTAGATTTCATTAAAGTACTAGGAAACTAGAAAAGATCTGTGACTAGGTGAAATCTAGTATTCTGAAAAATGCCATGACAGATTCTGCCACACTGAGCTCAATATTTCACATTAAGTAGCAGACATTTACAGATGATCAGTGTGGGACTAAACTAATAATGAGTCCTTGAAAATTTGCTTCTCTTTACAGATGTTACATAAATGTAACAGCAGTGATTTTAGCCATTGCTTTTAATTACATCTCATTGGTTTATGTGCTATGTGTCCACCTAGTAGCCAAATAAGACACAGGTATACTTATCACATGGGAAGCAGTACCTTATGTGAAAGTGTGTGTTGGCAGAGGCACCTAAAATGAGCATTGCTAACGTTAAACAGAGTGATGGACGGCCGGCAACTCAACCTGGCCATGACATCCCGAGAATGAAAGGATGGGAGAAGGCCGCAACTTTTGGACACTGCCTTCCCCAAGACGCTAGATGGCAGCTCCCCTGGAGTATAGTGGTGCACCAGATTTCCGCAGGACATCCTGGGACATGGAGTTCTGTTTCTCAGCCCAGTTGGGTGCTGTGGGTGCTGTCAAGGGAGCTGTCGAAGGACCTGGGGAGTCATATATTCCCTATAGCCCGGAAGTACTAATGGATCACGCAGACGGGAGCCCTGAAGTACTTCTGGGCTGACTAAAGAACTCAAGTTCTCCATCTGACCTGGAAGTCACATGGGAGGAAGAACAGAAGCACTTCCATATTGGGCACTATATAAAGGACTGCTGAAGACCCAGCAAGCAGGCCGGCCTCGGGAGTAGTGTGATTGAGCTTGCTGGAAGGTGTGGAGGAGAGACTTGTGTTTATTATTATTGTTATTAGTGATTTCTTGCTTGCTTATTGGTAGCTGTGGTGCTTGAAGGACACTATTCAAAGAAGAAATGAAAATAACGTCTTGGTGCTTTTGCCCTGTGTCTGGTGTGTCTGTCTTTTGGGGTTAACGAGGCAACAGCGACCCCTAGCATCTTACAACAGGTAAAAGGAGAATCAGAAGTGTAGCGTTAATTTTCCATTGTCACCATTGTTGAGAAGCTGCCTACTACAGTGAATTTTTAAACGTTGTAATGTACAGTACTGATAAGTTGTGAACTATGTATTTAAGAGAAAATTAGTGCAACTATAAATTCAGTAACTGGTTAAATAGGCCCCATATTTAAATGTACTCTCCACACTTGCCTTCCTCTCACTAATTTGCTTGCTTTTAACAGATGTGAAGTCAGTTAATTATGTACTTATTTTCCTAATGCTGAGCTGAGTTTTGTCTGCTGCCAACATTCTACTCCTGAGCTGCACTACGCCTGCCACCACCGCCATCGCTTCACTTGTATTCTTTGATGAGAATTACACTCTCCCTTCACTCATAATGTACCTTTGCTCCTAGGCAGCTTGTACATTGTACATACAATTTGTGGCACTAGCCTGCAGTTTTCTGGCTGAAAGAGTCACATTTTGGATGGAAAAGAGTGGGTGAGGGAGAGTCTAACATAAGGAATGATTTAGAACAGTAAACTATAACGAATACTGGGACTATTCTCTCTTAATAAAAATGTTAAGGTGGAATGAGTGTTGCTAATTTTCCACTTTAATACCACTAACTTCTTTTGTAGATTTATTCTAGTACTGTTAACATTGAGTGTAAAACTGTACACAATAACCCAGAAAGTCCTTGTAAGTAGTGGTGCGCCAACAGACAAGTCAATGATCAGATTTCTTATTCTTTAATTACAGTTGACTAATACAATGCAAGAAGTTTGACGGTTTTAAGAGATAAATAATGCTGCATACTTAGGCATCCATTGTTAGAGTTGTTAGCTTTTATGGTTAAGAGTAAGGCTGTCACAAGAACTGATGCTTGGGTATAAAGTTGTTGCCAAAATTCAGAAAATGTAATGGTGCTAGCTTTTTTTTTTTTACATTGTTGGTAGTACTGAGTGAAAGGCAGTGCCGTACTGCTGTATGACTGCAAGTAGATGAAGTACTTTATAAAGCACAATAATAACTTTTAAAAATGTGAGTAAAAACTGCATTGGTTTACAGTGGTGATGATGCAGCACCACATTTGTCAAAAAATAAATAAAAAACAGCTGATATTTGACAAAGTTTTGTGTTCAAGGCAGGAGAATTTCAGATTTTGATTGCAACACTTGTGCTTATTATTAAAAATAAAAGCACTCGCACAGGCTTTATTTATTGCCAATTTTTATTTAATTATGGTCTTCAGAAAATGATTCATACATGCTTTGAAGGCGAGTGCAATGACTGAACCCTTAAATGTGACCTGTAATTGTTAAAGTTGTGGTGTAACACATTTCTAACATGAGATTAAATGATGGAGAGATTAATTGCTTTAATACAGTGTCTTACACAGACCTAATAAAGAAACTAAGGATTTTAATGAGCATGACAACTGGTGTCTATCCTGCAAGCATCCATCCATTTTCTAACCAGCATATACAGTTCATGGTCGCAGAGGGCTCACAAGCATCCACTGCTATGTTTATAGGACTGTTATAGCAGATACAAATCAAGACAAGTTTCAAATAAAGTGGCTGTTCGGCTTGTCAACACCAATGATGAAGTGAGCTGCTGTATTTGTTAATACCAAAATAAAATGCATTTAGTGCTTTAATGCTTCTATATACAAACAATGTGATTAATGTAATGAAACCACGTACTGTATGTCATATATTTGAATGGTACATTATCAATTGTAACAGAAGGCTTTCGGCTATAATTAATTGACTACAGGCATGGTCAATCCAGTTAATTGTAAGTCTGATTACTTGTATGAGAGACCTTGAAAACAGCACAAGAAAGGTTATTTACAAGAGGTCTGAAATAATGAATTCATGTAAAATTGACAAGCTTCATTTCACACAGGAATTTGAGATGAATATAACAAAGAATGGAGAGATTTGGACTGTTAAAGCACCAGGAGTTTTTTACATTTGGAATTTGAATCAGTTTGACTCGCTTATTTAAATATTACTTATTAGTAAGTTTTTTTTTTTTTTTTAACCATCTAATAATGCAAATATAAATATTACATTAGTAAATGTTACAAACCGAATACAGTTATTGCCTGACAAACTACATTTTAAAAGCATGTTACAACAACAGCCTTAAAGAGGTTATTTAAAACAAAATATCCTAAATTACTGGTATTTTGAAATTAACTAACTTATTAGTATGGATATAATAACATTTCAATTTTTATTTTTAGTATTTATTTTAAATAATATTTTTCATTTACCGGATAGAAAATGTCAGAGGAAAAATGCAGCTACTTGCACATTTTAAGGTAAATCGGGCAGTCCATGATGATATTTTTTTTTGCAAACCCAATGCTGAAATCCCACAACATTGATAACATCCACACCACATGTTGTTACACTGGTGGAATCCTCATGTCTATCATGAATTCAGTTTAAGCCCTGAATTGTATTTTGATATTTTGAATGCCAATATTAATTTACTTAAATTACATGTTTATAACTACTTGACAGATTTACCAGCATTTCACATCTGCTGTTAATATTCATATGTTACATATTCTGTTGCAGGAAAAGTCACCATATTCTCACTTGAATAATGGAGGTACTTCTAATACAATGATACGGATTTATGTTTTTGCTTTGGTCTTGAAAATATCAAGTATTGTGAAATCTCTCTGGTATTGGTATCAAATAGAAAAATTCTAGTTTCATGACATCTTTAGTTAAGAGAGAAGAATGTAATTTTAATGATACTCCGTTCGATGAACTGCTGATTTAAATCAGATGATTTTTTCTGCAAATTTTTTTTTTTGTAAAGCTTGCTTCAGTCACCAACCCTGGAGTGGGTGCTGGGCGCCTGGTATGTCGCAGCTGAGCCCGGCCAAAGGGCATCTAGGGGCTCATCCTTTAGAGAAAGTGTAAGAATGCTTAAGGAAAAGGATGCTGCAGCACCCTTTTTGGTTGGAATAATAATTGACTAGTATTAGTATGGCCGGCCCGCTGTATGAGTTAACTTGGGCTACAGCCCAGGTCTACGGGGAATGTAAAATTTATTAAGTTATTATTTATTATGAAATAAAGTTGTTCTTCATTTTTCAGATAAATATTCCTGCCTCAAGACTGGCCAATTGTGTCATCTTTAACTTCATTATTGTTATTACTAAGACAGCTTGACCACTGCTAGTCAAAAGCACACAGCCTTCCCCAAGTTTACTCATCTCCAGTAAATGGCGGCTCTTGACACAGCATTTGTAGTAGCAGGATAGTAGAATTGCAGGCAGATAGAACATGAAGCAGAAAGCCATTAGTGACAGTTCTTTAGAAAAGGCCAGTGATTGCATTATACAGTAGATTCCAATTCTAGAGATGAAATCTCAAAATCCGGATTGTTCATGAGCTCTGATGTCATAACGAGCTTCTTGCTTTCTTTGCATTTAGTGTATATAATTCAGAACGATAAGTTTGAGATGTAGTGGTCAACAAAATGATCATATAGACATGGAAACTCATTTCTAATGCATGTCCTGTATGTACAGTAGGTCATTTAGGCCTATGTAAATCATGTACGCATACTGTATAAACTTTGTAGTCTTCTGCACCCATAGCAAAACTTTCTTTCCACAGCCCTTCTCTATAGAGTTGGGTATTAGCACTGATGTCCCGATTTAATTTTGATTCACAATGCCTCGATTCAATTTGATATAGATTTTATCTTGATTCAGTTAGAGTGCACTCGCTGGCTTTTTTTTTAGGGATTAGGTAGCCATCCACAGAAATCATTGATATAATGTGATGAAGTTAAAAAAAAATAATAATAATAATAATGCTAAACGCTGAATAGGCTCTCAGAATTGAAATTAACTGTTTTATTTAACAAAACAAAATAATAAAATTTAACAAAATAGGCTGCCCAAAGGAGATTTTCCAATGCAAAAGACACTTTTGACCTTTTTGGCGCAGTAGGGACATAACCCACTTTAGCAGGACTAACAGGGCTGAACTGTTGTACAGGTGTAATCCCACCAGTACCAGCAAAACCATCAAATTCTTGCTGCTAAGAGGTAAAATAACTAGAAGTGAAAACAAAAATGATGTGGTTCGGAACATTAGGGAAATGGCAAGCATTATGTGCTCCATTATGGTCCCATTTGAAAGCATTTTAAGTGTTGATACATTTCATTAACACTTTATTTGAAGAGTGTGTACGCAAGTGACTTCATAACCTATGCATAAGCACAGAATGACATTTAAGAAGCATTGCTTAATTAATAATGAACAGTTAACATCAATATACAAGATATGTAACAAAACATCACTGCACTTAAGTTTTTTTTTATTTACAGCACTACACTCCTTCAAAATTCACAATAATTTAACAAACATATGTATCGCCATGTTAGAGTTGCATAATATAGGGGGCGGTTTGGTCCTTGCTTTAACATTAGAATTGCCAGAGCCTACGAAAAAACTCGTAGATGCATCCCACCTTAAATCGCTTCTCACCTCTCCATCAGCGTTTATTGTCCTGTAAATGTGTGGATAAGCAGCAAACAGCAAGCAGCCTGCTATCACATCCCCCACTGGCGCACAGTCTTCTCAGCTCAAGTCTGTTTACCTGCGTGTCAGTTGCTTGGAGTTGTATAGAGTGAGAAGTCAAGCAAAATCACACCTTTTATAAACACTGTATCGTTATTTGGAACACATGCATTTCATGTGTGTTCCATTTCTACAGCAATCTATGTACAGTAAACACATCATTAAAATAGAAACATTTTTCATGTTTTAGTAATAATTGACAAAATGTAGATATGAAGTTTATATTGTGTGAAGTCTGAAGTCCAAATATCAAAGAAACACTTTCACAAAAGGTGCAAATATAACAGAACAAATGTGCTTTTATTCAAAAAAAGAACTTGCGTTAGGGTGCGACATTGACACGCATTTACTACGACTGCTTTGGTGGCCCCCTCCCCATCTGACACTGTTGTTTTCACATAAAGATGCACTATAGCTCTGCACTGTACTTGTGATATTACGCTGTAGGATGCTTGCAAACTCAAGTGCCTGCGTGCACTTTTTGTGGCATTACACATGTATTTTTTGAGCATGCCAGCTTTATGACCACAGACTCGGAAAGTCTTTCTCCTGTGGGACGACTAGGATCTTTTCCCAAATAAGGAGTGGCATTGCACATGTACTTTGTCTCCAAATCTGCCGCAATCCAAAACTTTATGCCAAATTTGTCAGGCTTGGTCGTGATGTATTGTACGAGAAGACAACGGACCTTGGTTGGAAACAGTTGCTCATCAACTGTAATATGCTGTCCTGGGTTGTAACTCAGAACACAGTTCTCAACAAAACATTGCCAGATGTCCGAAATTACAGCAAATCTGTTGTTTTTCACACATTCTGGACAGGTGTCTTTGTTGTCAAAGCGAAAAAGCCGCATGATCATCTGATAGCGGTGACAGGGCATCGTATCTTTGATTGCCGGTACAACAAATAGTTCTGATCAGGCATCAGCCATAGCACCAACTGTAGTCATTGCTGCTCTTGTCAAAAGAATGGAGATAAATTCTTTGACAACAAAGACACCCGTGCAACTGTTTCCAACCAAGGTCCATTGTCCTTTCTTACATTACATCACAACCAAGCCTGACAAATTTGGCATAAAGTTTTGGATTGTGGCAGATTTGGAGACGAAGTACATGTGCAATGCCACTCCTTATTTAGGAAAAGATCCCAGTCGTCCCACAGGAGAAAGACTTTCCGAGTCTGGTCATAAACTATGACTATGAAAGAAATTTATATTCTATTCAAATTAAGCAAACATTAATATGAGTTTAACTCAAAACTTTAACTTTCTAAGATTGGCTCTTACATTTTCGGCCCCTAATTGGCTATGTTGGAGCGGAGACAATTACTATTCTATACTTAATGCTCAAAATTACACTTGTAATGCCACGAAAAGTGCATGCAGACACTTCAGTTTCCAAGCATCCTACAGCGTAAAGTCACAAGTACAGTGCAGAGCTATAGCGCGTCTTTATGTGAAAACAGCAGTGTCAGATGGGGAGGTAGGGTAAGGATCGTGAACGCGACTGAGAGAATGAAACTGAATAAAATAAAAAACAAAGCTAACCTTTACAAGTATCATACATTTACACTGACTGTTACAGACTGAAATCAAATGTATGTTTTTATTCTAAAATAGTAAGAATAAAAGCAGCTCATTTCTGAAAACGAACTCGTCGGTGCTGCAATAAAAATGTTTGCAATGCGCCTCTGAGCAAGTGGGCAAAGGTTGGTATATCTTCAGAACAGCCTAAAATGCAAAATTAAGCATGTGCACAAAGCAGGCAATGTGAAGTAGCTCCATAAGCTGTACCGCACAGATCATATTAGCAGCGTTGTCAGTCACGATGGCTGGTTCTTTGTCTTTTATCATCCAATCATTCAGTGCCGCTATCAACAATGCAGCAAGGATTCTTCCTTTGTGACTGGTATGCAGCGCTCTTATCTGCAACCCAACCTCCACAGGTGTCCCGTTGTTTTTACTGTAGTGGCATGTGATTGTCCTTTAGGAATCTGTTGCCCTGGATGTCCAGCTGTTGCAAGTTAGGTCTACTCTGCCCACTGACCTGAGAGATGTGGAGATGCTTTGCTTAAGATATTCATAAAGCCTGGATGCAATGAGTTCTCTCATTTGCTTTCTGGTTGATACTATACCCCAGTTCCAAAACCTGTATCATTTGTTGAAAGTCCTTATTTTTAAAAAAGATGTAGAGTCTCGTATCTTTACAGATAACAACTGCTATAGATTCCGTTATCTTTTGGGCACGAGGCAAATTAAATAGAAGCTTGGAACTAAATGCTGCCTGCAGTATAGATTGTTTAAGCTCTACTCATTTGGATATTGACTGAAATAATGATTCTGGGTGATGTCAGGATAAATGATTTCTCAGATTTGTTGGGTTACCACGATACTTCTGAATTGCAGAGCTTACGTATGGCTTTGCTTTTAGCCATTTCGTCTTTATCGATGCACTGTTTAAATCTGTAGCAAGTCCACAAATTTGATTTAAGTGTCAAAGGTGCCAATTTCATTTGAGGATGACACATGATTTTGTGCAAAGTAGTAAAGAGGAATGGAGTGGTGGCTCTGAGGCTAAGCATCTGCAGTGGTATCTGGAAGGTTGCCGGTTCCAGTCCCCATATTGCCAGCATGGATTCTACTTTGTTAGGCCCTTGAGCAAAGCCATGAAAATTGCTCCACTGTACAATGGCTGAAAAAAAAAATTTCCCCTAGGAGATTATTACAGAGGAGGAGATTCCCCAAATACCAAAAGTGCTTTTTCCATTAAAAGCCTAAATAGGTGCATTAGTGGGATCTACTGGATCGGACACTAAAAATGAAGAAAAGAAAAATTCTGCCACTACATACAGTAATAGAGCAGGATAGAGATTCGTGAGATCAACCTTGAGACTTTAAGAGTCAATATTAAATTGTTTAAATGAAAAATTGCCATTAATTGGAAATCTATATTTTTATCCAAGTCTACTGCTGAATGATAACTTTCAAAAAAATAGATGGTAGATGTACCCATGGCTAAGGCAGCCATCTAATTTTGAAAAGGACATTTCAGCAGAACAGTAAAGACTTTGTAGGATGACGTTCCCTATGATAACACAATTAGCCTTTGTTTATTCTTGTGGTTTTTTAATAGTTCATGGTAATCTCAAAGAAATAGTTTTCACTGTCAAAGTAGTAACAGTCCTAGTCATTATCAAACTCACTCATTCCAATTCAGAGGAGTGGGGAGCAAGAACCTATCCTGGCAGCATTGGCAAGGTACTAGTTTATTGTAGGGTCCACTTACGCACATACTTGCATTTGAACTTGGACGGTTGTAGGAGGATAACTGGAGCTACTCAGAAGAATCGCACAGAGACGCATTAAGAACATTCAGGCTCCATGCAATCACTCAGGTGCTGGATTTTAACCTAGCACGCTGGGACTGTAAAGTGGCAGTGCTAATCATTCTGATCTACTGTGCCACCTGTGGAAGAAGAATGAGTCATAGGAGGTCACAGTCTTTTAGGGGTAATATAGATATTGCATGTAAAGTGTTATAGTATGCTTTCCTCCTTAAAATATTGCATCTTTCTTAGAAGTAGTATTAAAGGGTTAACAAATGTCAGAAGCATATCAGGAAACCAGATAAAGGTCAAGTGAACAACAAAGAACAAAAAGGTTATGGGTGATGGTTCAAGAAGTTGGCTGACTATCATGTACCCAGTAACACTTGATAGATGTCATGCACACAGGAACTCAAGAATTATTGAAAAGTATTGTAAGAACCAAGAATACAGTGAAATTAGAGTTTTATTTTGGGATAGGTAAGCTGGTTATACTCTCTGCTGGAAACATCTCATGTTCTTTACCAATCAGAGTAAATATTCAGATGGTGCAAGCCAACGAACCAGTCAGAGTAAATGTCAGAATTCATTCAGCATTATTGTGTATATTCGGTCATCTATAAATACAGGCCTGTAACTTTCCTTATTGACCACTTCATCACAGGTTGCTGTAAAAGAGTGTATCCCTCTTCATAAAGAGAAATTAAAGACGCAATTGACAACCTTACTCCTGTCTGGTTTCTGAGTCAAAAGGGTCCTAGTTGAGTTCAAGATTTCCTTTTTTAATATATTTTCAGTTTAATTTCTACCACTGCTCAGCTATGAATATGTTAACTATATTTTAATTAAATTATCTCAAATTTCTTAAATTACTACATTCACACTTAACAGTCTTATGGCTGCTCAACTGCTACACAAATTATACTATGACAGGAAAAAGTGTACGGTATCGATGGGGGAAAAAAACATTTTTCTTAGTATATTTTATATTACATCTTGTAGCTTTTTTGTATTACTGTATTGATGCAATGTTTCCACGGCAAGCTTGGTCATTTTGACTAAATATGAGTCAAAATATCTGCATGCAAAATGAAACATTTATTTAAAGTTAAAATAGCAAATGTAATAAATTATTTGAAAGAGTGTATGTTTTCTCAGAATTTTTATAAATTTCTGTAAACATCTGAAACAATTTGTTAGAACATTAAAAATATTTCATATGAATCTCTAAGTGCTTTTTAAACTGGGGGGGTTTTGACACCACACCCTTCATTACCCCTAGAAAGTCCAAAATCACCTGTTGTGTTAAATTTAAGGGAACATTACAGAAGAAATTAAACAGTTTGCAATTTTGCAGAGACAATTATATAATAATAATAATAATACATTTTATTTATATAGTGCCTTTCCCATGCGCAAGGCACTTGCAGAATATAAGAAAGAACGGCAGGGTATGCAGTGTATAGCATTGTACAAACCAAATAAATAAAGAAGATTAAGACAGCAAATTCAGAGAAAGCCTAACAGACAACAGAACTGATGGTCTAGCACACACAGGTTACATGAGCATCTTGACAGAGAGGTAAACTGAGAGAAGGGTAATAAAGTCAAGTAGAGCTAAAAGCCTTCCTGAACAGATGAGTTTTGAGTTGTTTTTTTAAAAGAATTCATGGAGTCAACTGACCTGATTAATTTCGGTAGGTCATTCCAGAGTCTGGGCGCTATACAGCTGAAGGCCCTGTCACCCATGGAGTGTAGATTAGTGTGGGGCACAACAAGATTGCCAGAATCAGAGGACCTTAGTGGGCGGGCAGGCACATAGTGATGGAGAAGGTCACTGATGTAGTTTGGCGCGAGGTTATTTAAGGCTTTGTAGGTTATTAGTAGGATTTTATATTTGATTCTGTAAGACACAGGGAGCCAGTGAAGATGGAGCAGGATGGGTGTGATGTGCTCGCTGCTGCTGGTTCCAGTAAGGACTCTTGTAGCCGAGTTTTGAATAAGCTGGAGCTGTGATATAAGATTTGATGGGGCACCTGCCAACAGCGAGTTACAATAATCTATGCAGGATGTGATAAAAGCATGGACAAGTTTCTCAGCATTAGAAAAGGAGAGGAAGGAATGAACACGGGATATGTTACGGAGGTGAAAGTAAGAAAGTTTCTTAATGTGATTTATGTGGGCGGAGTAAGGGAGGAATCAAAAATGACACCAAGATTCTTTGCAGTAGAGGCAGGTCTGATGAGATCACCACCAAGATTGACTGGGAAGGAGCTCATTTTATTAAGTTGCATTTTAGTCCCAATTTGCAGGAGTTCAGTTTTGTTGCAGTTTAATTTTAAAGAGTTCTGCTCCATCCAGGTTTTAATTTCACTAAGGCAGGTTGTGAGCTGAGAAAGCTCTGATGAAGTTCCACTTTTAACATTGAAGTAGAGTTGAGTATCATCTGCATAAAAATGATAGCCCAGTCCATAGCTACGAATAATATGGCCAAGGGGAAGCATATAAATACAGAAGAAAGAGGGCCGAGGACAGAGCCCTGAGGAACTCCTTGTGTGACTGGCGCCAAGCTGGATCTGCTGTTGCCAAGACTAACAAACTCTTGCCTATCAGTCAGATAGGACTTGAACCACTGGAGTGCAGTGCCAGAGATACCCAGCATGTTCTCCATTCTAGTAGAATGTAGAATGTCATGTCTGACAATGCTGCACTGAGGTCTAACAGAATTAATATGCTGGTTTGTCCAGAGTCTGCTGCCATAAGCAAATCATTGGTTACCCGTAGCAGAGCAGTTTCACAGCTGTGCTGTGCCCTGAAACCAGACTGAAAGGGTTCCATCAAGTTATTAGTGGTTAAGTAATTGGTGAGCTGGGAGGCTACAACACGCTCAAGAGCTTTTGACAGGAAAGGTAAGTGGGAAATAGGCGGAAATTGTTAAGATTGACAGCATCAAGACCAGACTTTTTTAACATTGGGGTTACAGAAGCGATTTTAAAACTGAGCGGCACAGAGCCAGTGTCAAGGGATGAGTTTATTATTGTTGTAGCAGTCGGGATTATGGCATGAAGGCAGGATTTAAGTAGTGTGCTGGGAATGGGGTCCAGTACACAAGTAGTCGGTCTCATCTTACAAAGCAGGTCATTAACAAAAGCAGATGTGACTGGTGAGAACTTAGAGAAGGAGCTGGATGGAGTGGGAAAACAGGGAGAGATATAAACAGATGATGTATTTATGTTAGTTGAATTATTTAGATCTTTAATTTTGTTACGGAAAAAGTGGAGGAAATCCTCACAGACTTCAGTAGAAGAGGTAGTTGGGCCAGATGCAGGTTCGAGTAGTTTATTAATTACAGAAAACAAAACCCTTGGGTTATTGTGACCACTTTCTATTATTCTGCCATAGTGGGTGTTCTTAGCAGCAGTTAGTGCTTCTCTGTAAGCTCTTTGGTGGTCAGAGAAAGCCTGGATGTGCACGGTGAGGCCAGTCTTATGTAATTATATATTTGTGACTTGGTATTCTATACTTAGGATCTATTACTTTTAGCATTCTAACAAATCCAGGCTTTTCTGTTGTATAAATGGGCACCATGTCTTTATCAATATAAAATGCCTCCGCATCTGTAATGGGTCCACCTCCGCCCTGTCTTGTCATATGGTATGGCACTGGAAAACAAGACAGTTGAAGTTGGCTGTGTTCTAACATTAGTTCTGGGAATGCGATTAACAGCTAGCATCAGAATTTCGGCGGGAAACACATTGCTCCCATTCCACTTGATGCCTTTGTTTTAAATGCTGGAACAGGTTTGTAGTGCTGGTACTTTTTGTTTGAACATTTTTTTTTTTTTTTTTAATATAAACTTTTCACTGCACAATGGTCTGTTCCAAGTCTGACCTTGCAAAACCAAACCATGTCCATATGACCGAAGTAACATGCCCTTGCAGAAAGATTTATGACGGAAGAAGCATTAGATTAGACCCGATTTTTTTGATTGAAGCATTTTTCAAATTGATTTAAAACAAAAATTCATATTAATTAGATTAATTTGATTTATCGCCCAGCCCTACTGCAATATATAACAAAAGAGAAAAAAATATGCAGAGTGTAGAAACGCACTTTAAAGTGCAAGGAATTAAATTTTTTTCAGTATTTTTGCGTTAAAACATAGCCAACTTAGTTATGTTACTTAAATTGCTCCAACACTGGCTTAAAAAGCAAACTATAGCAGAAACAAACTCGTATATTCTTTCACCAGCCAAGTCCACATGTACCCAGGTATTTTTCGAAACATGGCTTTTTGTAAGCATTTGGGCCTTTTGTCCACACACAAACTGTCCCTTAAAACAGACATTTTGTTAAACTCCTTCAAGTGTGAAGATGTTTGGAAACTCTGTCTTCCCTGTTTACATGTAGACTGGCGCTCACTCTGGCTTGCGCTGGTGTCTTTGCTTGACATCAGTGTGTGCGTGCCATTTTCTGTTTTGTATACATGAGGCAATTTGGTCCAGTGCTGGGCGAAGCTAAAGTAGTACTGGTGTTAACCTTGTTAATGGGACTTCTGACAAACTTACATTTGACTGTAAAATTAGTTTATCACTATATTTAGCAACAGAGGTGTCAGAATGGTCTACAGAAGTCACTGCTACACTGTGCTCCGACAACACAGATCAGTTGCCGGTTTTGATGAGGCACGGTCGGACCTCTAATTGGTGGGACAACCTGGAGAACAAAGTGGTTGTTGCTGAAGAATGGTGAAAGAATTTTCGTTTGTTAATGACATCACTGTTGTCCAAGTGAGCTGCTTCACCCACATACAGAAAGAGAGACAACTGTAATGAGATTGCCTGTCAGTGTTGTCAAAAAAGTTGTCTGCACACTCTACTATTTAGCACAGGAGGGAAGATTATGCAAGACAGAAAATGCTTTTGGGTTGTCAAGACAGGCGGTTTCTAAAATAGTAAGCTAAGTGTGTGAAGTAGTTACAGCCCACTTGGTATATCCAATTTCCTGTCACAGCCCAAAGTAGAGGAACTTGTAGCAGTGTTTCACCAAGCTTGTGCCATCCCTCCGTACATCTGTGCCATGGATAGAACTCATGTAGAAATAAAGCACCCATCTACAAATTCCATGGGTTATTTGAACAGAAAAGTGGAGGTTTTCTCTTAACATAGAAGCCACTGTGATAGTATTGTAGTGAAATGGCTAGGCAATGTTCATGATACCTGTATTTTCACAAATTCTAAGTCTAAACACTTTTGAAAAAAAGCAATGGACATTAATCTAAATGACCTTGCGTTTGTCATCTGTTCATGTTTTGTGCTCTAGACAGTGGATTACATGAGTGCATGCGGACTATGCCAATGGCTAACTCTGTTTTTGGAAGTTATGTTGCCTGCAACAGAAAAGAGATGCTCAGATAGTGTTGAGGTAGCAGGTATAGATAGGTAGGTCTTTGTAAGCCTGGCCAGAATGTGTTATCTAGCCTCATTAGTCTTCCACCGATGGATTTTCTTTTTTGGCAGCTTGTTTCTCTTCAAAGTATGTCAGGATCTCATTCCTTAAAACCTGTCCTTAGATTCTTCAGCTTCCATATCTCTTGTTATTTTCTTCACTGTTGTTTCCCCGAGTCAGGTAAAGTGACAGTGATAGCAACTGTAAGTCCACCAGCGGAATTACTGGTGGAAATACTGGCAGCACATATTTTTGTTTTCCAGACCTTGTTGGTGATTCACTTTTCTTTTCACTTCAAGTGCCAGTTTTTGTACCTTAGCTTGCACATGGAACAGTTGTTCAGGTGTCAGAAACTTCAATTTTCTAAACCTTGGATCCAGTGCATTATTAATGAGGACTGCTATGTTTGGTGTAGACAAGGCTAAAAATGTGACCTCCTTTGCTTCAGATGCTGCTCATAGCAGTGACTTGGTAAGCATGCTCTGCATTTGAATCAAACACACCATGCGTTATGGATTTCATGAGCCTTTTTACAAGTGGGGGTATTGAAGAAATTGTAAGGTATTTCTCCTCACTTAAAGCACAGTGGCATATGCTTCAAGAAGGATGCATTGCTCAGCCTTTAAGTCAAGGTTCTTTGTTTCTCTGTGAGACAGTAGGGTGAGACAGTGTTGCAGTTATGGGCCAACTTTTTTCTCAACCAGTCAACTAATCATGTAGACAATACTGTTCCATTGTGGGCTTACCTCCTATACAGGTTTGTACTAGGATGTTCCCATCTGTAGCTGTTTTTCTTTCATCTTGGTGGAGAATTCAAAATAGAATATTTTTACCTCTAGCTATGCAGTTCTTAAATGTTGTAATTTTTCTTTATACTTAAAAAATATATATCCTAGCATTTTTAAAAGTAACACTTAAAAGTCTTTCTTTAGCAGAATTGTAAAATTAATTAGTCACTGTCTAAACAATGTTCATCTTTTCTCTGTATTGTTGTGTCACAGTTCTTCAGTGTATGTGTTCTATTGTTATTCCTGAACTTTTTTTTGATAGATATTTCCTACTTTCTAAGCGAGTTCGTTTCACCAAAGAGGACACCCAGTTGTGCTCATTTCACCATCGGAGCGGTTTGCAGTTGCTGTTACAGGGACATCAATGAATTAAAAAGGCAAAACTTGGTCGGCAAGACAATAAATGCTGAGAAACATCGGTGTTATGCAGGCGGCACCAGCCGAGTGCAACAAGAATTAGCCACATGGAGCAGATGACTTTTTGGTTAGCTGTATTCCTTTTCTGCCAGCACAAAGTTTCATCACTGCCCTCAGTCTGGTTGATTTTATGCTATGAATTTGTGCATATTTGGCTGTCATTGTGGGCTTTTAATGTCAGATTGTGATGGAGTTGTTCTGTATGTTCATTCCAAAATAATATCTTTGAATTTTGTTGCACTTTATGTCTGTCAAGAGGAAAGTGGTACGTGGTGTGTTGTAATGGTGCAATGCACTAGAGATGTTGGGAGTAAACTGAGGATTTTAAGAGTTCTCCGTTATTTGCTTCAGGACGGTTTTGGCACTGGTAGTAAGGCCTGAAAGCTGGTATCGATAATGAAGTCAAATGTTTTGTATGAATCTATCACTGACATGCAGAAATACAAGCACTCATCTGTATGGTAACTTTCTTGGTACTTTTGATACTGTAAAATATCTAGTACCGCTACATTTTCTGAAACTTTGTACTGAATTTGTACCAAAAAAAATCTGTTCTTGCTATATCCCTCCAACCAGCATTGAGTTGCAACAGTTTTAACTTGAAGCATCTTTGTGGTTGAATATGAATGTCAGAAATAATAGATTGGTCCAGATAAAAAAACAGTTTAACATGCTTATTCTTTCAGCACTTGAAGCAAGATAGAGAACAACTTTGAACAGAGAGCCACTCAGTCACAGGGCACCCTCGCACACATGCCCACACTTGCTCATAGAGGTATAGTAGAGGTGCCAGTTAACCTAAACTGCTCATCTTTTGCATGTGTGAGGAAAACCCAAGCTGATGCAAGGAGAATGTGTATATTCTACACAGGCAGTACCAGTTAATTGAAGGAAGTTTCAAAACAAGTGTTATTTTGTGACACAATATGCTTCCTTTTTATATTCAATATAATTTATGAGTCACTGTTACAAAATTTTGATAGCAACATTGACGAAATATTCATGTGGCTTAGGTCTTGTTGCTTTCTTTAACGCACAATGAAGACTGCTCAATTGATGGAATATCTATTATGTTAATAGTAGCACATGATTACAGGGATCTCATTTGTTGAGCTGCTAACATAGTTTCGTACCTAAAAATGAATCTGTAAGATAATGTGGCACTTGTTAGTGTTTTTGAGACCAATGGAATATCTGAGTACACCAAGTGAATAGTAATTTAAGGAGTGAAAGCACATGTAGGACTGCAGACATGATTAATATTTGGGTGGGTATAATGAAGCTTCATTGATGGTTGACCCATTACTGCAGTTACGTAGAGCCAGTTCTTTCCCATCTATATCTATATATCTATCTATATCTATATATATATCTATATATATCTATATCTCTCTCTATATATATATATATATATATATCATGTTTAATGTAGGCAGATCATTTCGATCTGGTCATTTTAAAAGTAGCTCGCAAGCTGAAAAAGTGTGGGCACCCCTGCTTTAAGGGATTTTGAAATTATGCATTACATACCTTTAAAATGAGTGTCAATTAGACTATCCTCATGTTTATTAGACAAAATAACTGGCTTTTCATCAGCGACACAGAATAACCTCCTGTTTTCACACCGGACCTTTTGCAAAGAGGGGATCATCTGTGGCTAAGCATCTTGTCCATATTCATTAAATTATCTGGTTTTCTGCTTTATAATAACAAATAGAGTAATTTCTGAAATCCTGTTCTAAGTACATCATCATAGTATCATTTTTACTTCTTATATATGCATAGGTAGAGTGTATTTGACTTTTATATTTCATACTAACTTTTTTTTTTTTTTTTTTGTTTTGGGTTTAGGATTAAATCCCTCAAGATTTCGAATAGGAGATCAAGAATTTGAAAATCTCTCTGCCCTTCTAGAGTTTTACAAAATCCACTATTTGGACACTACCACATTGATAGAGCCTGTTTCTAAATCTAAGCCCCCTAATCTCTCCAGTGTTGGTGGTGGTAGTGGGGCACTTCTTACCGGCAGTGGAACACAACGGCCTGAGGATGTAGAGTATGTCCGTGCCCTCTTTGACTTCACTGGTAATGACGACGAGGACCTACCTTTCCGGAAAGGGGACATCCTGCGCATCTTGGAGAAACCTGAGGAGCAGTGGTGGAATGCGCAGAACTCGTTCGGGAGGTCAGGCATGATCCCAGTCCCCTACGTGGAGAAATACAGGCCCTCATCCCCAACGATTGGAGGTAACCAGGATTGCTCACACTCCCAGCAGCCGCTACTGGGTGGGCAGGAACCCGGGCCCTATGCCCAGCCCAGTGTCAACACTCCGCTCCCCAACCTCCAGAATGGGCCTGTTTTTGCCAGGGCAATCCAGAAGCGAGTCCCCAATGCCTACGACAAGACAGCCTTGGCTTTGGAGGTACATAAAATAGAACAGGAAAGCCCCTATTAAATAAAAATAAATGGAGGGGCTTCCCTGTGAGAAAAAATAATGTAGATATGTGACTAGAAAGGGTGGGGGATATATAGGAGCTTTCTCTGTTCTCTCTAGAAAATAACATCTCCAATTTTCTCATTAGATAATTCACTCTACTAAGAAATGTTGCTACATCTGAAATTGTTGAAATCTATGTAAACTTTAGGTTTAATGATGACTCCAAATTGGCCTGATATGAGTGAGTATGAGTGTGGCTTACGAAGAACTGGTATCCCATACAGGTTTGGCTCCTGATTTTCACTCAGGCCTGTCACATTTGAATCACTGTGTTCTTGAAGTAGGAAAATAGATTTTTTTGTGGATAGATGGTGGTTTTAGAGAAGTCCCATTTCTGAAAGGTGCTTCACAAATTAGTTGTAATATGCTTTTAATTAATAACATATTTTCTCTTCCATACTGCATATTTTTACAATATTGTTTGTCATAATGTGAATAAAGGTTTTAAATTGTATTTTCTGAAGTGGAATCCATCCAGCTAATAAGACAGGTATGCGGAGTAATGTAAAGAGCACCTGTCTTCACTTTCAGTGGCTAGTGTGTAATATATCAGTATGATGGATTCTCTTTAGCTGTTGCCAAATAGATAAGTTGTAAAGGAGAGGTAAATAGAAGGTTGTAATATATACTATATATATGAATACAATTTGCAAGGTGGGAATGTTAATAATTAATTATTTATTGATTATAACATTTAAAACTGTATTAAGATGTTTAATTTCTTACAACAATCTGGAATAGATGCCTTCTGTGCAAGTACAGTCTGCTAAATGTAGCTCAGTTTAGGAGAATTTCTAATGAAAGACCGATGAATGTTCACTTCAAACATTATGGTATTAGTTGTTATGATACTGGAATACAGAAGCAGCCCATGTGCAATGCAGTACCATAGACAAAGTAATGTAATGGTGAAAAATGGTCAGACAAAAGTGGACCGAGGTTGAGAGAAAGGCTGAGTTGTAGTACAGTAGTTACTCAAAAAAAAAAAAACTATCCATTTAAAACTTTTTCATACCCACTGTAACACACTTGACAAAGTTGTTTCACATAAATAGAAACCTAATTATTATTTTGTAATTAAAGCAAATAAATCAGAATTAGCGATCAGAGAGATCAAGACAGAGTTAGATCAGGCAATAGAACAGTTGCACACATCTATTTAGGGACACTCATTCCTTTGTTCATTCCAAAACTCATTGAAAAAGACATAATGAAAAAAAATCATGAACATAAAAAAAACATGCATCATATTGTGAGATTTGTATATCATTACACCCGTACACTTTATATAAGTAAACTTAATAGCTAATGGTATTGCTGGATGTTATGCGCAAGTATTGCCAAGTTTGTGAGTTGACTCCGATTAAAATATAGTTTTTTGTCAGGTTTAAATGGATAAACCAATTTGAAGGGAATCCTAATGTCAGGAGTAGAATGGTGTCTTCCTTGCAAAGTGGCCAGTTTTTGGGAAGTTATTTAATTGTGCATTTTTGTGATGTTCAGGAATATTTGTGTTGCTGTCATACTTTGAAGTCGGGATGCAGGTGTTCAGATGCATTTTGATTGCCTCTTTAGGAGAGAAGGTTCGTCCGGTGGGTTTCAGCTTTCTTTCAGTGCTGGGTCTGGGGTTACATACTTTGGCACTATAGCCCAAATATAACAGATTGGTACTGGCTAGTCTCCAGAAAGCTCTTCACAACAGAATTTGACATTTAAAGGATTAGTGTGTAACAGGACTTACTGTAATTTAGTGAACCCATTATAAAATAGTTGGTTCATTTTCAAAAAGCGGACTGCATCTTTTATATTTAAAATCCTGTTTAGGTTTTGTAATCTTAAGATGCTAAAGCTCACTTAATCGAATTTAATGTTGCAGGGGACCAAAACCTGTACTAGCAGCATGGAGGTACAAGGCAGACCTCTGCGATTGTAAAGACCACTTACACACATGTTTAAACAGAGCCAATTTGTAATCCCCAGTTAGCTTAAGATGCTTGTCTTTGTTGATGTGGTATGAAAACCAGAGTACCTGGAAGAAAACATATGCAGATATCCTGCTAATGACACTGCGTGATCATGAGCAATTGGAAAAAAGAAACGAAATGTAACCAATAGTATTTAAAATGTTAAGCTGCCTTCAATAAAGGTGTTGGGCAAATAAATGAAATTGTAAATGATGTGTAAAGCCAGGGGTCCTCAAACCTTTTAAACAGGGGGCCAGTTCATGGTCCCTCAGACTGTTTGGGGGCCAGACTATAATTTGAAAAAAAAAATAAAACTAATTCCCATGCACACTGCACATATCTAATTTGTAGTGTAAAAAACATGAAAGAACAATACAGTATTTAAAGTGAAGAACAATTTTAACCAATATAAACTTTCCTGTATTTCAATGAGAAGTGTGGACTTGCTTTTGGCTGATGAGATAGTCAATGTCCAGTTCCATGTTTGTCATTGCCAGTCGTAACAAGTGATGCAAGTGTGCATCAGTTAGTCTGGATCTGGTTGGAGATTTCAGATGTTTAATTTGGGGAAAAAGTCTGTTCACAGACGTAGGTGCTGCCAAAGATGGTTGCCATTTTAAGTGCATGGTTCCTGACATTAAGATATGTCTCAGAGGGGAGAGATGCATAAAACGTTATCAGGCTGCTTGACTTAAATGCGTCTTTCAGAGAGTCACAATTCTGTCATTTGGCCAGTTCCATTTGGTAAATTGGATCAACAATTTCAATGTCAACAGAAAATGAGTTCTGGAAAAGCTGTATGTTCATGGAGATGAAGCTCTTTAAATATCATTTGAAACTCCCTTTGCAACATTTCCAGTGAATCCACGCATTTTTTGTTTGGGAATGCAACTGTTGGTTTCTCGGCCAACAGCTTTTGAGTAATGGGGAGATGGCAAAAGTTTTCCTCCTTCACTATTTTAATGAGGAGGTCCAATTTTACTTCAAATGCTTTCACATGTGAATTCATATCACAGATGAGCTTCCCCTTCCATTGAAGTTGCACATTGAAACTGTTGAGTCGCTCTGTTACATCTGTCAGAAAGGCAAGGTGCCATTTCCTTTCTGCATCTTTAAGCTCTGGTATGTCTTTGTTTTTTGAAAGCAGAAAAACAGAAACATGTGGAAGTAAGTCATAAAAACGTTTCAAAACTCCTCCATTACTCGGCCAACAGACTTCTGTGTGGTACAGAATATCTTCATAGGCAACATTCAGCTCAGACAAATTCCTGAAACTGTTTGTGGTTTAGTGCATGAGCCCTAATGAAATTAACACAGGACACCACAACTTTCATGACAGAGTCCCACTTCAGGGATTTACAACACAGCGCTTGTTGGTGGATGATGCAGTGTATGGCTATTGGACGTGAATGGTTGTGTTTATCCATCTCTTGATTAATGTGTGAAACCACTCCTTTCATAGACCTCACCATGCTAGGAGCACCATCAGTTGTCACACTGGCTAGTTTAGCCCAGTCCAGCTCCAGATCATTCACAGTTTGGCAAACCTTTTCATAGATATCCTCTCCTGTTGTTGTTCCTTTGATGCTTTGCAGTGCAGCAAGCTCCTCTGTGACTTCGAAATGATCATTTGTCCCACGAATGAAAATTAGAAGTTGTGCAGAATCACGAACATCATTGCTTTCATTGAGTGCCAACGAAAAATAGCAAAGTTTTTTTGAGGAGCTTTGCAAAAGCTGACGCAAATTGTCCCCAATTTCTTTAATCCTTCGTGTAATTGTAGGTCCTGAAAGACTCACTGTACTAAATAAATCGGACTTCTCTGGACACATCTCTTTGGCAACAGAAAGAAGGCATTCTTTAACAAATTCTCCCTCTACGAATGGTCTGCCAGTGTGTGCTATTAGCTTGGCAACTTGAAAACTTGTTCGCAGTGATGAAATATTTAGCTGCTTTTGCTTCACAAAAGCATTCTGCTGAGTTGTCAATCCATTTTTCAGTTTTAATATTTTGTCTCTTCTCACTTGTCCGACCAAACAATCATGTTTGTCTTTATGTGGAGTTTCATAGTGTTGATACAAATTGTATTCATTGAACACAGCAACTGACTTTTGGCACACCAGACAAACCGCTCTCTCCTTGCACTGCGTGAAAAAGCGGGGCTGCAGCGGGGGCCAGGTAAATGACATTAGGGGCCGTATCCGGCCCGTGGGCCGTAGTTTAAGGACCCCTGGTGTAAAGGGTTATAAAAAGTGCTAACAAAATACTTTTATTTTTGTTTAGGGCTGCTGATTAATTGCAAATTGATAATGACTTGGTCCCATTGCAGTTACAGGAGGATAAATCCCCAGTCCTACAAAAGTAAGCATCCCCAGCCACTACTGTCCTTTGCAGTGTTGGGGTTAATGTGTTACGTAATAGATGACTTTTTAAAGTAAAAAGTCACTTAATATAATACTTGTTTTATTGAAGGAAAAAAACTTGCATAACTTAAAAATAAGTTACTGTGTTACTACATAAGCTTAACCCAGACACACACACACACAAAATAAAAATCATTATTGCGTTATTTTTGCAAAAGTATCACCTTTTTTAACCAAAAGCATTGCCTGCTTAGGCTGTGACATCATGTATGTGGATATGCTGGTCATCTGGTGGCAGCTAATAAGCAGAGTTGGATAGCAACGAGTTACATTTACTCCGTTACATTTACTTCAGTAACTTTTTAAAAAAAAAATTGTACTTCTAAGAGTAGTTTTACTTCACCATACTTTTTACTTTTAAATGAGTACATATGTGAAGAAGAAACGCTGCTCTTACTCCACTTCATTGGGCAACACCTGACTCGTTATTTTTTTTCCCATTTACATATTAGATATATTTGTGCCAGAGAGAAGCTGCCAGTGCATCTACTGCATGACTGTTTCACCAATCAGACATAGCAACAATAATCACATGGCTCAGTTTCACAAATCAGATGTAGCCATGCATTCACATGACCACACACAAACTGTGGCGGCATAGCAGCACAAACTCCTCACAGACAGCGGACAGGGAAAGAAAGAATACAAGTGGAACCTCGGTTTGCAAGCATAATTTGTTCCAGAAACGTGCTCGCAATCCAAAGCACTTCTATTTCAAAGCGAATTTCCCCATAAGAAATAATGGAAACTCAGATGATTCGCTCCAAAACCCAAAAATATTCAAATAAAAATGATTAATACAAAATATAAAGTAAAAATACATAAAACCAAATTAACCTGCGTTTTACCTTTGAAAGGAATCGTGGCTGGTGTGAGTTTCTAAACTCTTGTGGGATTTCACCCAATGGGATGACACGTGGAAGAGCGTCCCGAAGCAACTGCAGGCACCCAGTGCTGTAGCACTTCGCCGTAAAAGTGAATCTGAAAAGATCGCAGTCATGCTATAAGCACCTGCCGTTGATGGGTGATTCAAGGAATAAGGAACATTATAAATGCGCAGGGCACCATATTACTTGGCCACTAACCTGGCCATGACGCTGCCTGACTGCTGTGTCTGTGTCCTGCTGAAGCTTAACCATCACTTCACTGAGTGAAGAACAAGCATGGTTTAACCAAACATGCACAGACACAGACAGTCAAGGTAAAGTGAGACTTCTTGTACGTGCACAAGCTGCCTTGTTCTAATGTTATTTTCTATCAGCTGTGCTATTTGGTGGGCAAGTGAATATGCAGTATTATACTGTCCGTGTACAGTATATCTTGTCACTGTAAGCAGTTGGCATGTTTAAACATACATGTTACCTACTGTAGGTATTGGCTTCAAAAGCTTTGTTATGAAAAACTGAGATTTGGAACTTTGTGTTATTTGTGCATCTTTATTTTGTAAAGATCTTGTTTATTTTTACTCATTATTTTATTATTTGGAAATAGCAGAATTTGCACATTATTTTATATTGTCTGTCTTATTACAACATTTCTAAAAAAAATAAATCATTTATTATGATCAAACAGTTACTTAGTACTTGTAGTCTTTCCACCAAATACTTTTTTACTCTTACTTGAGTACAATTTTTGGCTACTCTACCCACCTCTTCTAATAAGGGAGAGGTTAAACACATGTGCATCGTTCAACTAAGTTAAAAAGAATTGAACAAAGGTCATAGATATGTATTTAAACCTGTACGTGTAGAGAGGTAAATTTAATCCCAGTTTAGTTTTACAGGGATCCAGTACTTATCGCAGCAGTATTGTGTGAAAACCAAGAAGCAAATGTGTTGGATGATTTGCCGCTCCTTTGCTTGGTTTAATGACACAGCCAATCAGGAAAGAGTATGCTGCTTGCACTCCAGTAACAAAAATATTAATGAAGTGTCAGTTTATTTTTAATCCAGTTATTTGCTATAGATATCTCTCTGTTATAAAAAATATAAAGGACTAAACATATTTTCTTAACCAAGAAGTAGTTAACCACTTCTATTTTATACAAAACAAATCAATAAACTAACTTGAATAATTTAATATACATAGGCAAGTGATTATTGACACTGAAAATTAATCATGAATATTAGAAATTAATCACTATGTTATTGCTGCCTTATTGAAAAATATTAATATGCTTGAGGAAAATATGTAAAATTTTGATTAACTGATTGAATAGCTAATTTTGATTAGACATTTTAATCATTGGATTAATTGCAATAACATTTTTTTCGAACAGCATCCTTATTATTTTTACTATTTGTTTTTGTTTTTTATTTTGCTTTATGTTTTCTGATTTTTCTCATTATTGATAATGTGTGAATGGTATTACTTACATAAGATTTTCAGACCCACTTATTCCCAGAAGCATTACGCAAGTTTGTGTATTTTTTTTTTTAAATTGGAGGATTTTACAAAAGGTGAACTCCATAAGTAGTCGACTCACTCATGTAAACTGAGGTTTTTAAGAAACCTGGGGAGTATTCCACAATGAATATTTAGCAAGTGTACCTCACTTACTGTATTTCGAGATGCTGGGCTTGTCTGAGCCTTCCTGGGTTCTACCAAAGAGGATTAGTACAAGTTGCACTTGATAACTGAGACAACTAAGCATCATGTCTTACCCTGGTTTGTGCCAGGCTAAAGATGAAGATAAGAGGGGTGTTATGGATTCAAAGTTCATAAAAGTTTGTTTTTTTTTAGCATATCCAATGTTACTGAATTCTCATTTAAATTAATCTTATGTATTCATTACAAAATGATAAAACATTACAACCTAAACCTAAACTGAAAATTTTTAATTATGTCATTAATTACCACCTTTTTCCAGTGATTGGAGTTTGAAGCCTTTTTAATTTTGCTGTATTCTTGGTTATACTATTATTTAAATTAATCTGATATTTGTTGCAAAGTCGTAAAACATTAACTGTTTATTGAAAAAATGACAACCATTTGGATTATGCCATTTATTGAGACAAAAGGAAAAGTATTGTAATGAAAAAAACGTTTAAAGGGGTTTGTCCCACACTGTTAAAATGTCAGGTATAGTTGTGTCAATTCTGTCAGTAAACTTATTACACTAAAGTAGCGCAAAGAAGAAGAAAATGCTACACTTAAAGACATTCTAGGATCAACCCTGGTGTGCTCTTGTCCTCACATAGTTCAATGAACTTGTAAACCATCGGCAAAATAATGAATAGAAAGAAGCTCATTGTCATTTTTGATATGTAACAACAGTATTTGTATCTATATACTAAAATAATAAAGACTTAACCTATATTAAATAGATTCAATAACACTACTTGACTTCCATTTTCTTTTTATAATAGTATTGTTCATATCCATTATCCATATATTTTTTTCACTTGTAAGATTTAAAAAATACAGTATAATGTAATGGGAGGATATGCCAGTAAAATAGAAACACTTGCATGGTCTAGTACTCCAGATAATGATTTTCATACAGATGTTTGTGGTTATACAAGTATTCAGTGCATAAAATGTGAAGCGTGGTAAGGGAATCTCTGTAAAATTCATTTATTCAAAGTTGTATTCGTGACACTGGATAATGTTATTTAGACTTCCCAAATGTTACAGGTGCAGTAGACTGCACTTGTGTGTGAATAATGGCAGCACCACGCTAATTAGAGACTAAATAATGTAAAGTAGAAATCATTCATTTGCACAGGTTGGTCCTTTTAACTGACACTGACCAGTCTTATTGTACAATTAGACATCTGATGAGGGCAAACTCTTTCATCAGGAGTGACAGTAGAGAATCACATCATTGGCAGGAGCAGCAGCTTTCTTTTTGGTTGCTAAATGTGAAATATACTTTTGCATATATTAAATGTACTGTTCTAGCAATTCTGAACTCAGTTATTTTCTTGTATATCTTTCTCAATTCCTGCCAAATACACTAAGTGTTTAAAGTGTGACCTACAAAAGCCAGTACATTTACAATCGGACAGTTCAAAGGAAGCTTTTAAAAGAAATTCTTTTGAGTAATATCATTCTTATTTAATTATGCAGTGCACAAATGTAGAACCATAATTTACTTTGACATTGGTTTGCTATGGATAGACACATTTCTTTTTTGTGTGTCAACTATTTATTGATCAACGGCTAAAAAACTGCCACTGTCTCTGTTTCATGTTATGCTCTTTTATGACAAAACTCTAAACTTTTCCAAATAAAACTCTAAACATTTCTAAGCTCTCTCATAATACATCATGCATCCCATCAGTCTCATTTTTAAAGTCAGAGGTACTCAGTCTCCCAGTATCACAGTCTTCTCTGTACTTTCCAAACTATGATTGATGTTACCAACAATCTTTTGTTTGAGCTGCTTAAATCCCACGGGGTTGTGCATAATTATGAATTGCCCAAGCCGTCTTGATTTAACAAGCAACACTTTGCAATCGTGGAACCTACTGAGCCTTGACTCGAAGAAGAGGCTTACCCAAACAAGGTTTATTGAGCAATTTAAAAAAAAAAAAAAAGTGCTTCATTGAATACTATCCAGACTTCTGCTCTACTCAGGTTATTTACCTTAGCCCGGTTTTGTGTGTGCATGTAAACGCACTTGGCTATTAACTGTGGAGCAGCTGGGACAGCGAAAGCAAAAATGCCAAAATCGAATTGTATCCGCTCTTCATTCACTGCAATATAAATATGGTAATAATTAACGCATACTGTGTTAGAATAAAAGAGGAAATGACAAGGGAATCTGTTCCATTACTTCAACACCAGTTACAAGTGAAAATAATCATAAGTACAAGCAGCACAATGACAAAAGTAAATAGACAATAAAATAGTGGAAGAACTTTTTTAGCAAAGCAAATGTGGAGAATATTCTGCCATATAGCAATGACTGCAGGGCGGAGACGGTATTACAACCAAGTCAGACAATGTATCCTGCTGTATGCAGAGAGCATTGAGAAACCAAATGTGATCCAAAGTTTGCAGGCAAAACTAATTTTAGGATTGAAATGGTGAGAAAGCACTATAACATTAAACAGTCTACAAGTCCGCGAGCAACAAATGCTGATGCAGTGCTAAGACGTTTCATGAAATGTACATCTTGGGAACAAAAATGTCCACTGATGCAGCAGGCAGCTTCAACTGACAGGACTTGCTGCCGCTCAGAAAATGTCCTAATATTATTCAGTGACTTGTTGATCAAATGTGATGTCTTGAATGTTCCACCAGTGCTTCTATCACAAATTTTCAAGTATTCAATAGGAAATGGACAACCTTTTGAAATCAAACGGCTATACACTATTTCAAATTGATCTTGCCTTGTGCAGTCACAGAGAGAATTCTCTTGAAAAAATATGAGACTCGTCATTAACAGATATGTGGTCAACTAAAGGTATATGACACTATAAAGGACATATTGTACTTCAGAATAACTGTGAAGATCAAGCTGAGGATGACTTTGACAGAGAAACTAATTGATGGAGTCTAAATTTAGGTCTGAAAACATAATTTGTGAATACAATATTAATTTATTTCAGTTCATTTTTGATTAAATATTTTTGTGTACTTGGAAAAAGTCCACACTTAAGCATGTCATAATCCTTAAAAATCATCTCTAGTATTTGCAAAGTGTGTTCTTGTATGATGCCAGTGTGTTTACATTGTAATGGAAGAGTGCTATGAGCTCATGTATAGTAAAACTGTACAATTAAACATTGCCATAAAAAGTTGCAAGAAACCTTTTACCCATATATAAAGATGGGCTAGCAGAAAGCACATGTGGACTATCAGGTTTGCAAAGTTGTTAGCCCAGCAGACCTCTGCATTTGTTTACAATTTCTCTACCCCTGCTTCAGCTATAATGTCACGTTTTAGTCAGTATCGGCAGCATCTGGCTGGCGTAGAGATGAGAGATTTATAGAGTGGTCATGTGCACATAGGAATAAATCAACAAGATTGATACAGTGATGTAACTGTTAGCTTATGTAGTACTTTTTTTAGATTTAGTCACATTTTGTGTTTGCTTGTGTGGTAAGAGCAATGTAAAGAAGTTAGTTATCAGTGATTAAGCAGTAACATAATTGGTGAACATAAAAAGCATAATATTGTAAAAAGTATTTTTTCAAAGTGAGAAATTTTGGTATCATAGTAATGTAAGGCCCCCTTGTAAGACAGGTATAACTTAAGTTTCTCCTTTCTCTTTTTCACATAAATAAGGTTTATATTGGAGTGGAGTTTGGTTGGAATAATCAGGAACTCTTTAATGTTCTATGTTTCTATATTACGTGCACAAACCTAAACGGACCTAGTAATTAAATGCAAATACTGCTCTTTGATGCATCAGAAAATGTTATAATAGTGTATATACTGTGTGTGTCTGTATGTATAAAAGATAAAAGCAATTGTTCTCTAATAAATTAAAGGAAAAAAAAAAAAGTTTTTTGCACCTATTATGCTATTTAACCCTAGGTAACAATGGGTTATTCATGATGTAAATTGCTGTTGGATAAGTATTTTTTGTATGTTACTATTAAAATTTGTATACTAAAGTTCATCTTTATATATTTGATTTATGCAATCTTAAGTTATATCTGAAAATATTTCATTAGTATAAAAAGCTTGATCAAAGTTAATAAACTTTAAATATTTAGGAAAGTGAAGTTGTGATACAGAAAAGGAAATTATTTTCCCTTGTGCAAATTTAACAAAAATTTGGCAAATTATTTTGCAAAAAGAAGCCTATAGCAGTGGAAACGCTAGCGAAGTGTAAAATTGTAGTTATTCAATGTAAATAATTGTGATTTTTCTTTTAATTTAATGAGATCTTCAGTGGCAGTAAAGACAAAGAATATCTAAAGTCACCATTGTGTTTTAGAGATATCATTCTGTAGACAGGTTACTAATAATTTGGAATGTTTCCTGCTTTAAAAAGCTTTCATGTTGAGAGATGACACACCAAACAGGAAATGGTTGCTGTTGAAATGTAGGCCATTGATGACATATGGGCAGTGGTACTCTAGGGTGGGGGCTGGTGGAGGGAAAGAGCTCAGTTTGGTTCATGTATGACAGGGCTCTAGACTAACTTTTGCACTGGTGCGCCTAACTTTTTTTCTTAGGTGCACCAGCACAAAAGTTAGGTGCACCCAAATTTTCAACCGCATCACATTTAACACCATAGTTTTACACGTTCACTTTATTTATTTAGTTGTTTTTTTTTTAATCGCTGTCCATATAGGCAATATTGACTTGTAAATGATTAACTAACAATCTGGTCAATATAAAGTTCTTTATTTGAAGGCAAGCACAATTCTACAAGAAAGGTAACTTACTGAAAAAGTGTTGGTGCTTAAAGTGCTTTACTGAGCTGAAATTTAAACTTAAAAAATCTCAAGATAAATTAACTAAAAAGAAAATCTAAATTAAGTTTTTTAAGGGCTTCAAACTGAACATCTCATGGCTCAATGTCTTATGCTAGGATCGGGCTAGGACCCGATCATATGTGGCTCAATATCTAATGCCGTCTCCGGACCAGGGCTTGCTATAACTTGGGAGGTTGATGGCTCCGTGTCAGAGCATTGGTTATGATTTTTGGACGGATCAGGCCTTAACTTAACATTCTTAACGAAAAAGCTGTCAATCGTTCTTTTCATCTTCTCTCATAATCCACGGCTACATCCACTGTTTACCTGATGGGCTACTCACCTCTCTCTGTCTGACTGCATCACATGCATTTTCAAACGTACACACACGTACAGGAATATCTGGACCACGGCCAATCAGAGGGGGGGCGGGATCCGCCCTTCACTATCTCTGATTGGTTTAGACTACGATATGGGCCGAATGTGTGTCTGTTGTTGAACAACAGGGAGACTTTAAGAGTCACGGAGTTTCGTTTTTTTTCCCCCCTCGAACGGCTGGTCGCACCGGTGCAACCTTTGATTTTTTTTAGTCGCACCATTGAGAAATTTGGTCGCACTCTAGAGCCCTGTATGAATATTGTAAATGATTATTTTAAAACTACGGTACACCCCCAAAATTTGTGGGATTTATGTTCCTAGAGCACCCGCAAATTTTGGATGTGGTTAAAACAAAATGCCTATTTTATACTTTAAACCCTAAAAACTCAGCTTAATACATTACCTAAAAAAAGATTTAAAGGTAAACCTGTATACTGTACTGCTATTTCTCCCACAGTGCTAGAATGTAAAATACCGATGTTACTGCTATATGTACTGTAATTCATGCAAGCGCATTTTTATTGCCAGAAGCATTAGAAGGTGCAGAGCGTTTGCGGCATCATGGGGCTTTTAAACTGCCACATACTTGGGGGCTAATGCATCCCTGGACGCCAAATACTTTTTTGCTGCACTTTAAGTAAACGTCACAATTTACAAAGAAAAAGTGAAATTTTAACGGAACACATTTATTTTTCATGCAAAGAGCATCACAATTACTGCAGCACTGATCATTTTACACACTGCTAATGAACTATAAAAACTGACGTCATGGATGAACTTCAGTAAATCACTGAGCCAGCTGTGCTTGAACTGGCTGCACGCAAGCACACAGACGTAAGCGCCGCTGCTTGCAGGCTAGTCTAGTGCAGTGGTTCAATCAGTGCTGTAGGCTGTCACGCTTGGGTCACAAAATTACACAGAAATACAGGAGATTGTAGAGACAGGAACTTTATTCAAACACTTCAAACAAACATGTCTCTTTCAGAAGTAAAATGAGCTCAGTGTGCAGTTCTCGATTAAAGAATAGACAAACATCACAGGGGAGCACAACGGGAGTGGGACCCCCAGCAGGAGCAAAGGCTGTTTGGAGGAGGAGAGAGAAACAAAGCAATCAGCCAAAAAGGACTGGTGCTGTTCAGGGTTTTAAGTATGCATAGTGCAAGAAACATATCATGTGACAAAGCAGCAAATAAGGGAGAAATGTGAAAGTAGTCCTGTCAACGTTTTTTAAGAGGGTTTTTTTAAGAAGCATCCGTGTCTTCTGGGGTGTGTTCAGCCCCCCTGCTGGCAGTGGTCATACGTTGGCTGCTCAACGAATGTATGGCACTGACTGATCAGCGTGTTCACAAATGGCACCAGGAAACAACTATTGCTGGTTGAGGTGGTTAAAGGGTTAAGAGGAACAAAACGGAAAATACAAGAACATTCGACTAGAGATGCATCACAGTCAATCAGCAGCAAGGAGAAATGAATAACGCTCTAGCAGTCTGGTGCTGCTAAGATTCACACCGTCGAGGACTAGTTGAACCCAACCCGCACACACTTACAAACGGAGACAAAAACAAAACAAATCGGTAATCAAACAGCAAATAAAGAATGTTATGAAAACAAATGAAATAAATGAAAACGATACCACCCCATTACCCTTACGGCGATTACACATTAAATACAAACAAGCACAAACAAAACACACACAGTAAATCATGAAAAACGTTCATGAAAAATGGCAACGGATGAAAAGTAATGATGAAAATAGATAGTCCAGAGATCCCCACGTTGAATACGAATGTAAAGATAGTCCTAACGCTAGTTCCTAAAAATGGTGAAGACTGGTGGATGGGTTCAGGAGCGCTCCTTTCTTTTTTAGGATGGCTATGAATCCACTTACAGTCCTCATGTACACAGGCAGACGGCAGACAATCCAGACGGCAACCACAAAACGATCCAGGACAATAAGTACAGGTAGCCGGGCTGACATCCTTTGACCCCAACAGCCCCAGCACCCTCAGCAGGAGACCAATCAGAGCCACTGCAGGGACTGCTGGGAGTTGCAGTTTCAAATTCTATTGGCTACTTTCACCATCCCAAGCCGCGTTTTCCTCTACAGTTGCTTCCTGTTCTCTCTACAGTACAGTACTGCCACGAAAAAAAGCCATAAAAATTGCGGAGGATATTTGTGGTTTCCGCTAACAATTATTAGATAGGTTCTAATAGGAAAAATCTGCGAATGACTGAGCCCGTGATCTCTGAACCACGACTTTGCGGGGGTCTAATGTATATAATATTCAACAGTTATAATTATTGTAACAATTATGTAAACAAAGTTAACTTTACAGTTTTAAACCTATTAACTTTTCTGATTTATTACAGTAAGCAATTAAGTTTACATTGGCATTTTCTGCCCAATTAACCGTAAAACTTCAACAACAGTTTGATTCACCCAACATACAGTATTATGTGTTAGGTTTTCATTGTTCAGCATCAAGAGATCACCGAATGATCTGTTTATTTTTATCAATTTTTTTTTATATATATTTTGTTCATGAGGTTGAAATGAGGCTCCATGGTATGTTATCATACTAAATATATACAATACAATGACTAAGTTTCCAGTTCACACCTTTAGGCCTAAACTGTTCAGCTATGTAAACCAATATATCTGTTAGTTAATATATTTAAAATATAATTATGTTTGAAATGTAGCTATATTTAAGTACTAGTGTGTTCCTACACCACATGTACCATGGAGGATAAGTGATTTATTGGGGGCACAGTTTAGCATAGTTTCCCAAGAAGCTAAATTATTTGGGTAATTGAAATGTCATGTTGGTGGGTGGTTCTTTAAATCTTCTTCTGCCCTGTCCATCATTAGAATAAGGGTATACTATTAGGTGAAGTAACAACTATGAATTGGCACATTAGTTGCAAATGTCCCAAAATATTGGCTAGCTGTCAGATGGCTTTATTCTAGTGAAAGCATTTTTGAAAATTAAGGATTTTATGTGCTAGGCTGTTGAAATTTTATTTGAGTCTTGAAATCTGTGAAACTGAGAAAATTTTGTACTATGCTATTTTGGTTGTGCATGCATTGTAATTGAGAATTTACAGCACTAAAAAAATAATATGTTAGATTAAATTGAATATTTTCAATCAATCACTGTTAATGTGGATTAAGGTATAGGAGGAATACTTTTAAGTGCATTAGTATGAATTGGCTTGGGCAAATGCATGTCAAAGTATAGGGACCTTTGGCATTGTGTATAACACGTGTTTATGTTTAGAAACATGCTAAAGCCATTTCTTACACAAAATTAAGAATTTATAAAACACGACTTTGGCCTGAAAATTGTGTTAGTGTTACAGAAAATTTTAACCATCTGTAAGTAGAATCATTTGGTGTTGCCATTTTAGGGATTCCAGGCTGCAGGACAATATATTGAGTAGAAAATCTTGTTTCAATGACACAACAATGACATTCTGATATTCTTGAGCTAATTCTGTCACAGTACAACTAAAAATATCATGCCTGAGTATCCAGATTGAAAAGTAGCTAAAAGGTAAAGGGAATATAATGAGCCATGCATAAGTTATTTAAAATCAGAATTATAGTGGATCTATTTAGGTTTGGTTTTTTGTTTTTTTTTTTACCATTTGTGGCCTGTTGATGTTCATCTTCTAGGAACCCCCCATTAGAGTCCAGTTTTGTACTGTATGTAACTCATCACCTTTTTAAAGCTGCCTTTTCTCACTTCAGGAATACATTCAGAAATGCATGACTGTTCCATTTAAGCATTCCTGGCATTTTTGTGGGCAGTAATTACAGTAAATATTTTGTTCTTCAGATGTCAGCAGGGTAACATAGCTGTAGGAGCACTTTTTCTATTGAAAGGGATTTACTTGGGGCATCTTCATTCACCCCTTTTTATGTTAAATTAGCATCTTATAAATATAAAACTGATAAAAGAGAGAAACTGTTACAGATGTTTCCATTTCATACTAATAGTACTTTTGAAAGGCAAATTTTCTAGTGTGCCTGTGACTCTGCCTTTTTTTGTTTTGCTCCCTCCCCCACCATAACCTATTATCTATGGGGGGGAGTGAAAGCTTTAGATTCATCAAAAATTATGATCTCCGGTTTTTGACGGATTTCAATGTTTTAGGATCCCCTGATACCAAAACCATCAGTATCTTGATGATGGGTGTATGTCTGCGTGCGTGCGTGTGTGTGTGTGTGTGTTTCTTGAGGATGGTCTAGAGCTAAAACAGCTGGATGGAAAAATATGAAATTCGAAACTTAAACCTGTTATGAGATGGCAATGTGCTGATTAGTTTTTGAGCCAAATCGTGCAAGAGAAAGAGGCACTAGAACAACCCTCAAATGCCATAATTCTGCAATTTATTATGAACTAGGCTGACCCGCCTTTTAAGACGACCGACTTTTAAGTTGACCACTTCTTAAGGCAATTCAATATGTAGATCAATTTGATATTTTATACAAACTCATTAATTTGGTTATATTGCATTTGAGCGGTATTACTTTAATACTCATAGTTTGTTATTTTTGTGATGAAATTGAAAGTTTTTTTCTATATTGAGGTCGCCGTTTTGAACCCCCCTGATATTTACTACGCGGTGTGGCATTTGTACTCCATCAACATTAATTATTTCCAGAGACATAATTTTGTCTATTTTTCCAGCGCATCGCGCACAAAAGCAAGGGAACGATGGGAGCACCAGAACTCTGCTCACATCATGTCGCTTCGTACCGAAAGCTGCAAGTAGTAAGTCTGTGATAAGCGGAATACCTCTATGCTTTCCACTCACGGGACGGAAGGAAAATCCCGACCGCTTTTATATAGTAAGAAAGAAGAAGAAAATATCGCACAGTCTGGAGTAGAAAATCATCTTTTACCTGGAAAAACGAAACTACAAATCCCATTGTGCATTGCAAAACGGATGGGGCGTGTGTGAAACACCGCGCCTGCATAGCACTCATGGGACGGAAGGACAATCCCGACTGCTTTTTATATAGAAGGATTGTTCTTGTCAATTGCTATCGTAATTACCTATTTTATGATCAGAAAGATCAGCATCCGAGTGCTAAATAATTACTAAAATGTTATAGAATAGTTCAGGTATCCAAGGTGCAAAGCCTACTGACGTTCACAGACAAATTTTTTTTCCTTCATTTGAAGATGATACCTGCACAGTAACTTTTCAAAACTAATGACTACTAGTGATGTGTGAATGAACTTTGAATACTGAGATTATGGCTTTTTACATTAAATCTGTGTTCTACAACACACAGACACACACCCACTACATTTTGCCCCAGAAATTGTAAATATTATCATTATTATTATTTTTTTTTTTTGTTGGTTGTTGTTTGGTTTGTTCTGTTAAGACTTATTAACATGCTTTGAAATATTAAGAGCTTTGCACTTTTGTTTGTAACTGAAAATAAGCTTATTCAAGAGGATGTTTTTTTAAATACATTATTGATAGTAAAGCTTAACCTATTGAGTATGTTGCATTCTGCACATAACAAGAGTGCTATAATAGACAGCCTTTGTGGTCCTAAAGATGTCACTCAATTTATCTAGGCTTAGTAAAATATTATTCTTAAAAATGACTGGAATGGTGTTTGTGGATGATGGGTGCTATATAAATATACTGTACATCAATCAGCTGCAACATTACAAACACTGACAGGTGAAGTGAATAGCATTGATTATCTCATTATATTGTCAACTGTTGGGGAATATTAGGTAGCAAGTGAACAGTGAGTTCTTGAAAGTGACATGTATGAAACAGAAAATATGCGCAAGCATAAGGATTTCAGCGACCTTGACAAGGGGTAAATTGTGGAGGCTAGATGACGGGGTCAGAGCATCTCCAAAATGGCAGGTCTTGTGGGTTGTTCCTAGTATACATTGGCTAGTACCTACCAAAAGTGGTCTAAGGAAGGACAACCAGTGATCCAGTGACAGGGCCATGAGTGCCCTAGGCTCATTTATGTGTTTTGGGAGTGAAACCCATCCTGTCTGGCATGATCCCACACCAGAGCTACTATAGCACAAATTGCTGAAAAACTTGATGCTGGCCATGAGAGAGGGGTGTCAAAATACACAGTGCACCGCAGCTTACTGCATATGGGATTGTATATCCACAGACCAGTGACAGTGCCCATGTCCAAAAGCACCTACAATGGGTACATTAGTGTCACAGCCTGACCATGGAGCAATGGCAGAAGGTGGCCTGGTTTGATGAATCGCATTTTATTTAAGATGATGTGGATGGCTAGGTGCATGTGCATTGTTTACCTCAGGAATAGATGGCAGCAGGATGCACTATGGTAAGGCGGCAGGTCAACAGAGGCAGCATGATGCATTGGACAATATTCGACTGGGAAACCTTGGGTCCTGTCATTCATGTTAATGTTCCTTTAACATATAACCCCCTATCTAAAGATTTTTGCAGACCACATGCACCTCTTTTTGGCAACAGTATTCCCTCATGGATGTGGCCTCTTTTCAGCAAATGAATGAATCCTAGCACACTGCATAAATGTTTGGAAAGGAATGGTTTGAGGAACATGACAAAAAGTTCAAGGTGTTTACTTGGACTCCAAATTCTCCAGATATCAATCTGATCAAGCATCTGTGGGATGTGCTAGATAAACAAGTCCGATCCATGGCAGCCCCACCTTGCAACTGCTGGATAACATCTTGGTGCCAGATACTACAAGACACCTTCAGGGGTCTTGCAGAGTCCATGCCTCAATAGGTCAGAGCTGGTTTGGCAGCAGAAGGGGGACCTACACAATATTAGGCCAGTGGTTTTAATGTTGTGGCTAATCAGTTTACAGTAGGCCTATGTTTTTTAGTAATTTGATGTTTAAGTATACACCTGCATATGTTAAGCACAGTAGACTCTTTGTGAAATTTTGCATTTAAAAAAGTACTTGTTGCTTATTTTTCATTTCAATTGGATGACTGCTTTAGATTTCCATTGAAATAATTTACAATAACACATTTTTGTACATAGTATAAATTACATGTTAATTTTGAGACAAGTATAATTTAGAATAATACATATTAATCTACATAGTATAAACTACATGCTAATTATGAGACAAGTATGTCTTAAATTATCATATTTAAGAAAATCCTTTGCAGTTCAAGCTAACCTAGTAATCAAGTACAGCTCTGACATTGTTTATAATGTATGATTCATTAACATGTGAATGTGCAGTTATGTTTTTAAACAGAATTTAGTTCAAGGACAGGACTTTATTCCAATAGGGACTACACACATAAAAATCAAATTCTGTTTTCGAAAAGTACTCATTTCTTGAATGCAACTAAAATGTTAAGGAAGTAAACTTTGAACGTAATTGCAGACCAGATATCACTGCCACATTTATTAGAAGCATATTTTAAATTAATTGATTCATCCAAGTTATTATATTGCTCTATCCAGTATATTGTGTAATGATGCTGAAACAGCAGCAGTTGTAAGTTAGGATTTGACCCTGAGCAAAAACCCAGACCATTGCACTACTGGAAAAAAAAGTAAGTATTTTTTCTGTATATTTTTAACTATATTACATAAACTGCACCTTGTTGCTTTTTCCTCTTTATACAGCCTGTGAAAAAAAAAAAATGTTTTTCATGTGCTGTTTCATTCTGATGTCACTTCTTATGTCTGCAGCTATTGATACTTAAGGCATTTTTCTGCCTGCAGATGTAATAAGGTAATGAGAAGCATATAAAATTAAACATGGGTACAAACTACACCAGCTCGCATCATGTGAGAAAACACTACATTGTACATAATATTGCTTGTTTGTTGATAGAGTGTAATTCCAGAGATTTCACAGAAGTTCTTTTTAAGGACTTACTGTGGTAATGACAGCCTCTTTAAGTCCCATTTCAACTGTATGTTCTCTCTCAAACCTCAAATTTTATTTTAAAACCAAGACAATTTCATACTCATGGGGGCATTAGTCATTAAATAAAAATGTGGCTGAAGCTGTAAAGCTGCCTCCCATCATGGGTTGCAAGCATAAAGTTTATGCTTTTAAATTACTGTATACTATCAAAGTACATACTTGTGTCCTGTTATTTTCTTACAACATCAAATGCCATTTTTTGAGAGACATATTATTATTATATTTGATTCCTTCTTTTAAGTATTCACACATTGAATCTTTTCAAGCAAAATCAGTGTAAATATGTAGTCAAGTTTTACAGGCTTGTTATTAAATGTGTTAGATTGAAATATCAATGATTATCTAGTTTAAGTTTCCAAAATTTCGCAATTTTGTTGTGTGAAATTGGTGTGCTTCTTTTTTTATTTTTTTTTTTTTGTAATTCTTTGTTTTTAGGGTGGTGGTGGTTTTGTTATATTTCTGCATTTCTTGAGCTTCTAATGTATATAGATAATTGTCCCCTTGGTAGGAATAAAGTTCTATCTATAATTAAAAAAATATCTTTTCATGTGTGGGGTAAATTGATTTTTTTTTTATTAGCGACTATATTTCCAGCTAGAGTAACTTGAAAAGAGTGCTTTTAAGTTGAATATTTGTAAGAGGTGAATACATTATTTCTTGACATAAGCATGATGATTTCATTATGAAGGTGGTCTGTAAAATCATACACATTTAGATTTTCTTTAGTTTTATTTTTTTTTAAACTTCCTTGAATTCATTTTTGGCAACTTGATAGATTTTATTTTTGATTATAGCACCTAATTTGCAATGTGATTGAAGGGTAAGGCATCTAAAATCTACACATGTTCTAGCTCAGCTCTTTTGTAATTTAAATTAATTTGTTTATTCTGAAGTCTCATTTGGAGTAGTCTTTTTGATTTCCATTTTTGTCTTTTTACATGCACATCCAATTAACAGAATTCTTAGAGAGGCTTAAAGTTGTATCATTTATGCAATGCTTCCATCTAGTGGACAATTGTGGAATGTTTCTGTAAAGGTCCGAGTTGGATGCTGATTTTTGCAACATAAGAGAAAACTACCTATTTTTTGTTAAATTCTGCATGAATGTCTTGTAGCCTGAAAATATGATTTGAGTGCCCAGTTGTGCATGCAGATCAAACATTTGTCTTTATGATGAAGTTTACATTTGTAATATTTATACATACTTGAAGAATGGTGCTCATCTTGCACTATGACAACAGCAATATTTGCATGGTTTTTAATCTACTGATATTTTCCTCTCTTTTTCGCTATTTTCTAGGTTGGTGACATGGTAAAGGTTACAAAGATCAACGTGAATGGTCAGTGGGAGGGGGAGTGCAAAGGAAAGCGGGGTCACTTCCCTTTCACTCATGTGCGACTGCTTGACCAACAGAACCCGGAAGAAGAGTTGAGCTGAGGCCAAAAGGAGGGGACCATTCATCACTCAAACTGACATTTCTACATTTGAGCTCAACTGCCAACACCCATTTTCTTTTTCTTTCTTTTTTTTTTTTTTTCTTCAACGAAAACTTGGCCCTATCTTCTGGTCTCTGACTTTTTTTGTTTTTTTACAATTGTCATAATTAACATAGTCACCATATGAAGGGGTATTATGTAAACTTCAGAACAGCAACATTTACTAGTCACCCTTTTTGCCTGTTACAAAATTAGAAGGTCCAACAGCTAACCTGGTGTTATTTTTAAGTGTACCTTGGTACCTTGGAGATTTCCTAGATGTATTGACAATATTTGCTTAACACATTGGGTGTACCATCCATGTGCTGCAATATTGACAAGATAAGTGTGTTAGCAGTAGCCAAAAGGGTGAGAGATTGTGCACTAAGCAAACAATTAGATTAAATGAAACCTCATTCCTTGTGAATCCTGAAACTGTTATTCTTTTTTTTCTTTTACAATACTATGTAACACTAAAATGTAATGAGCAAAGTATAAAGAAAATCTGTGCACACTGAATATGGTTTATATACAGAGCAGAATAAAATATATCCATTGTTTCATTTTTTTTCTTATAAAAATTAGTCTTCAAAAATTGCCACAAACTTACAACATTTACCCCAGAAATATTATTTCAAAGGGTATTTGTTTCATAAACTAAGCACAGAAAATGACCCCCATTAGTCTGCCACATACAAGTATGCTAAAAACTTCACAGGCAACCATAAGCAAATAGCCGTAGTGGGTAAAATCCAATAATTGACTTAATGAATATAAAGTGATTACCCACATTTTAAAACATTTCCCTCCTCAGACAAAACAGTATTTCAGATTAATGGTGTTGTGTCTTTATAGTAAACCACTATGCAGCGCAGTCATGCACATGGAAATAGAACACTAACATTTTTCAGATCAGCACAATTCTTGATTTTTTTTTTTTTTTTTTTGGAAATTCTATCTAGAGCCTGTTTTTTTAGCACTGATTTAATTACTTGTGTAAAGTGAGTAAGTGATTACGGTTATATGACAAGATTTAATGAAAACAGAATTGTATCCTCTTGGAGAAGATCACTCATGTACATTGCTGAAACAAAAAAAAATTGACTTTGAACCCTTCTGTTTGTTGTTAATGTAAGTCTGACACTAATAAATATATACACTAACAAATCAATAAAACCCCATCTAGAAAATGCTGGGTTGGAGTTGCACTTTGTTTTTCAGAATTGATAAACATTGGAAGTAACTGATGTCATCTGGGCCACCATTCGTATGTTTTGTCCATTAACTTAAAACTACCTTTCTCAGGAGCATGCACACTTAACTTTTCATCCACACACTTTTTCTCTTTGCAAGCATAATTCTTTGCTACGCCCAATAAGTAGGGCATTTGTTTCATCATTCCAGGCCTAGAGCCAGAAAATCACTTGATTGCGGTTAATATAACGAACACATCTCAAACCCCTCTTGGTTCTGGCAGCAGACAACTACCAGCATTATGTATGTAATTAACTCACTTGAAATTAAACTGCTTATATCACCAATACCAAGCAAAAAAATGATTTATTACCCTTCTATAGGAGTGCCTATGAAGGACTTAAACCTTTTTAATGGAGAAATCATACTAGAGTAAAAGATTTTGTACACTGTTGATAACATTCTTTGTTTTCTAGCATAAATGTTTAGTGTGTCAAACAGTGAAGTCTTCCAATATTGATCAAAACGAATTTACTTGAAAAAGAAACTTGGAGAGCAGTATCCTGCCATTTGAATACTTCCTTATCATAGTTGTCCTTGGATGTAAAATAAGAGAAATACTCTTATTTATTCTAAGATAAAGACAGCTGCATCAAATGAAGTACATTCAAAGGAGAGAGCATGGTGGGAACAGGTATTTCAATGTGTGTAATGCATGAAATTCAGAAAAGGTTTTTTTATTTGCAAAGTATTTGTTTTTATGTGTCTGTATTCCTAGCATAATGTATCTGTCTTTTCTTTTTCTTCAGGGTGTTCAGAAGTAGTCAGGCAAGAGCTGGATAAATGTATTTTGTCCTTCTGTTTGGCCTGTGTTTGTCATTATTGTTTTCTCAAGGACTGTTTGAGGTTATGGTACTTTAATAGTTCTAGTAGGTAATTCTGTGCCAAAGGGCCTGGCTTCCCATTCTTCAAGTTCAAGCGATCTCCTTTTGAAACAAAACCAAAATTTGAGGTTTAGGCTTACAAAAATCACTTTTATCAAAGAACTCCACCTCCAAAATATTTACCTGTTTTTAAATATTGCCAATTTAGGGATTTTTGTAACATTTTAACACAGTATCATTCATTTTCTTTGTAATTAGTTTACATTTGTATAATGTATACACTAATCAGGATTTTTTTTCACAGGTGGAAAGTGGCTGTGTTTTCTGAAACTATTTTTAAAACTTACATGCAGAAAAATATTTATCTGTTTTTACTGACACTTAAGAAAGACTTATGATTCTCTTTTATTAAAATCCACTACAACCATGCATAACATTTATTTATAACATATTGCTGCAATAACTAGGATCATGCTGTTAAAAATATTTGTTAAGACAGTATTTTAAAAATATTTGTCTCTTTAATTTATATGTTCTTTGATTTATAGAAGAGGTCTTGAGAATGTGCCATAGAAATTCTAAGGTCAAGTTTAGGATCCATATGTTTTGAGCTAGACTGATTTATAGAATTATTCATAAAAGACTGAACATACCTCATAGTTCAGAAATGTGCACTTTGAAATGTTTGTTGCCCAGCCTTTTTCGGAATTGCTGGTCTATATTCAAAAAATTTTTAACAGTGAAGAACAAATCTACAGTATTATGTGAAAATATTGCAGTTCACATGAGATTAATCTATTTGCCATTTACACATAGTGTTTGCAGTATTGCCACATCTTGCTTGCTGTTTAATATTATTGGAAGTTGATGCGAGAAGTTGTATCAGTGATTTAATTTTTTTTGGCTGTCAGTTTATATTAATATGGAAATGATCATTATATAGATTCAGAAATAGAGACTGTGCTAAATGGTCTAGAGTACAGTACAAAAGATGTTGATCCTTCATCAGGGTTTCAGTCTTCTGTGTAAATACCTCCCTTTTTAAGCACAACCACCAATAGCTGCAAATCCTTTACTTCTTACAAATGACAGTTTATTTGTTACAATCACAGGGCTGTCGTAAATTAGGTGAGAGTGGAGTGGGCTTATTTAAAAATAATTTTGAAAAACGCAAGAAAAACAACATTTAACACCTACTAACAATCCCGAGTGGTCTGCAGTGCGGAGGCCTTCCACATCATTTTGTGCCATCTGTGCCTGTTTTAAAGCGGTCAAGGGGATTTTTATCTTGTATTCTTGTTTCTGTGTCAAGTGTTTTCACTGTATCTTTTCATTTTAAAAATATGAAGTTAAACATAAAGATGGGGTTCCGGTATATTGAATTGCCTGTATGTATGCAAACTCCTGATAATCATGCTTTATTATGTGTCTTTGATCCTTGTCATTAAAAAATAGGGATTAAGAGAAAAGATATCTTAAAAATAAAACAATGTATTCCATGTCCAGTTTTTAAACTGTTCATGATTAAGAGGATATAACCGGAAATGGCAATATATTGTACTTGTGATCAGATTCATCATAACACATGTAATATGAGCTGATAGAGGAAACTGCTTTAATCACATCCATTAGAGTCATTTTGATCAAAATGGAAGAGCCACATTTGTGCAATGTGAAGTTAAGATGCTGCGCGTTGCATGCTCTGTTAAGTATGGATGGGGTTTATTTCCTAACTGATAATGTCGGCACAGATTTGATTTATATTTCAGTCTCAGAAATCAAGAAAGTTGAAAATATCCATCACACAGGATAATACAGTAGTGGGATATAGGTAGTGGACATAAAATGTCAAACCTCATTCATTTGGAAGGAATAAGTATTTTAAATGAAATTAAATATCACATCAGCAGCAGTTAAATAATCTGTTGTGCAAAATATATACTGTGGCAGTATACCTCTTCAAACAGTAAGGCCCAGATGCCCAACTGATTTTTTTTTTTTTAATACTGCAATAAGGAACATGCACACTGGAGTATTGCTACTGTATATTTTCTTAATCTTTTTTCTGACTTCTTTACTGTGGTCTTGCCTCACTACTAGACGTATGTTTATTTATTTTCTTTGTAATTTTACTTATTTCAAACTTGATGGACAGGGTATAAGGTCAGAAACTTAAATGGAGCTATTGACAGACTTCATTTGATATTAACACACTGAAAAAAGTGTTCTCATTGATCACTTACGTACTGCAAAGTTGATGTGGTTCTGTGATAGACCCACCCAGGGTTGCTTCCTACCCTGAATGAAATTCAGCAGTTTGGAGATGGTTATGTGGGGATTACTATCGGGTTACAGAAATCCAAAACAAGCAAACTTTTCAGACTTCCTCAGAAAGGAGACTTTTTTTCATTGGATCAGTTATCTTTTATTTGTTATATTTTGGAATTATAGTTTCTCTGACCACCACCATGGAATGGTCTAATTAGGGGTAGAGCAAAACATTGTGAGATATAAATTTGAGGAGTGGTATAAGAAAGCAGGGTGAAATATTTAACAAATAAAACACCATATTCTTGTGTGCCTAGTGAAACTGAGCATGTGTGTATAAAGAAAGCAAGGTGGCTTCATGTCCATTTGCAGCAATGTTCTTTTTCCGTGCAATAAAATGGAGCCTATTGAACTTTGGTAACTGAATCGCCATGTAAAATATGGAACAGCATATATATTGTGTATGCAGATCACTTGAGGAAAATGGGCTCAGATATGTCGACCTGTAAGATTAGGAGGGAAGGACCTAAACAACAGGAACTCTGCTTTAGGATGCACTTCATTTACAGATACATTAAACACATGACATTGTTTTGGTTAACAATTGCCAGTAAGATGATTATAAATGTCTTACATTCTTTTCATTGTTTCAACTCTTTTGCTTTCTGGTAAAATACACATCTGTGTAATCAACATCTAATTAATGATTAATTTAAATTTTTGTAAAATCCCTACCAATCAAGTCAACTTTTTTTTTGTTTCTTCCCCCTTCCCAGTTCTAAAGGATTAATAGCAGATAGAAATGTTGATCTTATTAATATGAAGATGTGCCCATTGTATCATAACTCTGTATAATTTACACCCATGATGACTGAAAATTACTTTATTTTCTGTAGCATGTAATGTATGTTTATAAAATACACAGCCAATAAAGCCAGTTGATACATGGTTTTCTTCTTCTGGTTCTTCATTTATCTGATTCTGACCATTGGAATATATGTTGGCTATTAGAAATTGAGTGAGGCTTACAAAGTTTGTTACTAGGTTGGTCTACTCTCGCACCATAAGATTAATACACACACACATATATAATGTACTGTACCTTCACAAAATAATAGGTGGTGGTGAACAAAAGAGCAGAGTATCATTTTGCATACATATTTCCAAAATTGATGCTAAATCTTGTTTCACATTCTATTTCACAACCATGAAACTTACTAAAAAGGAATTTTGGTGTGTTAAATGTTTTTTAGGCGGGGTTTAAAGAAAGAAAGAAACATTGTGCCTTAATGGTTTGGTAACACAGTATAACGCTTTCGACTTGTATATTTCTTAAAAACAGTGTAAATGAAATTTAGACAGAGAAAATGTGTCTTTCAAAAATTCAACATTGTGGAATACAGTGCCTTTTTGTTAACCCGCCTATCCATTGCAGGGACACAGGGCAGCCGGAACATAACCCAGCAATTATCGGGGGCAAGGCCATCTCAGTGTGACACACTCACACTATCACTAGGACCAATTTCAATTCATTAAACCTCCATGTCCTTGTACTGTAGGAGGAAATCTGAGCACCCAGAGTAAACTCACGCAGATGTGGGAGGAACATGTAAACCCCACACAGGGAACACCCAAAACTTAACATTTGTCTACTTATCGTGAGGCAGCATTGTTCACACAGTGTCACCTAAAACACAACCCATGATGAGACAAAAAAATGTACCCTTATACAAAAGCTGTAATCCAGGGAGACAATAAAATTGTCCATATTAATTAAAAGGAAAATACTGCAACTGTGGTCTTGAATAAGATACTTGTTTGACCTGTACAAAAGTTAGTGAACACTGATAATAGCGTCCCAGTGCATTTCTCCTGCCTGATGGGGTTTGTAGTTTCCGTGTGCACACTGGTTTTTGGGATGCCTCCTTCCAATACAATGCCTTTCCCCAATACACCATATAGTTGGACCAACAACAATGCACATGCAAAGTTTTGTGGAAATTAGTTCAGCCATTTTTGTGTGATTGGCAAACAAACATTCAATTTATCTATATAAATTATATATAAAATGCTAAGGCTTGTCTGTGTGGTACACAGAAACTTGCGCACCAATGGACTTTGAAGTTTGAGCTTGGTCTCAATTGAGAGCTCATGCTGTCATACATGTAGCATCACCTGTGATGGTCGGTCAGGCCACCATGGCCACAGAATACAGCTTCAGGTCCTCCTCTCAGCACACGGCAGTGCAGCTCCCTTCCGTGGTTGACGTCATTCTCACAGCAAGCAGTGACGCAGAAGCAGGCCATGGCTAATAGGAAAAAGCACACGTGGTCACAAAGAGCTCCATGAAGCACATTGCATGGGCCTTACTGATCATCACCTCTGTGATGCAGACATTGATCAACAAAGTGACAAGGCTGATAGAACAATAGTGACGAACAACTCTGTACTAGAAACATGCAGCGATCGACACAGTGACATAGCAGAAAGAAAAGTGGTACTGGACTGGAGGTCCGGGTGTCTCCTAGTAAAGATTAGTATTGTAGAAGGGCACAAAGTTCTAATGAGGAGTATGCCATTGGTAATTGGCCATTCTGTGATTGCCTTGCAAGATCTAAAAGAATAACCTAAATAAAATGGCAGTTATATTAAATGCAACCAAGAAAAGCAGGAGAATGGAAAAAATAAAGTAATGACCAATTGTTTTGACAGCTACACATCTAAATGAGTGTAAGCCACCCCATTTCTGACTGTTCCTAAGAAATGCATCTACTTCATGAAGTAGAAGTGCATAATAAACAAGAACTGCTGTGTCAAATATTTGAAATACTAAAATGTGTGCTTCAGTTTTAATTTTTAAAATCTGAATATTCTCAATTGCAGTAGATATTTGTCATTTTCCTCCCTGTGCTTGAGGTCCATAGAGGGCTGGATCACTAGTAAAGGACTCAAAATAACATCATATTCATAAATATTGACCTTGAAATAATCTAAAATGATATCCCACATGCTTATGTTTGACGTATGTTATTTTTAACCTTCGGGGAGTGTGTCTCTTAGAGGACTGGGACCACTGGTAAAGAATCAAATATTATTCTGTTTGTGATCAGCAACCTTGAAATGTCATCAAATGGCACTCCATAAGCCTGTTTTTTTCATAGTTTTGTGAAAGGGAATGACTCCTCGTATCCCATTAGGGGGTAGACCCCTGGGGTCGGCTGATGTGACACGCACAACTTCATGTCCATCAGATCATTAGTTTTCTGTACAAAATGTGGTCCAAAAATGGCTTAAAAGGGTCTACAGTTCAACAAATGGGGGTTACCCTCAAAAAGTTCAATGTCTTGTATAACTATTCGATTGCATATCGTATGTGAGGATTTTCTCATACCGGTGATTCAGGAGGCATAAGGCTAAAAAAAAAAAATAACAAGGAAATGATATCAAACCATTCCTAAGTAATTTTTGTCAGCACAATATTAAAAAGTGGCATGAGTAGCTCAAAGAGGAATGTGCTATGCTAAAATGTGTCTAGAGCTCTGCCACCAGTGGGACAGCAGGTAGATCAATGTTGGGCCCTCTAACTAAAGGGTCTCCCTCCTACACGTGCTAATACAATTTCATGTCAGTAAAGTAAATATGGATGTCCTCGCACTACTTTTCATTCACATAAAGCCCTTCATCTACTGAGATATGCACACAATTAGTAGAAGAGTTCTGTGCCATCATCTTTCAATATCTCGGTTCACCAGGCCAAACATTAACTTGTGAAAGTGCTGTATATGTCCTGCACAAGCAAAGGAAACATGTAATTCTAAGCATTTTAATTAGTTTAATTCTTTATTAATTGAATTAATCCTGAATGCCCCCCATCTCTGACTTGGATTTGCAAGTTTAAGGATGTTATGTTATAATGTGCTCAAGTAGGATGTACTGCAATGAATGAATGTCCTATTGGACAGATATTCTTCAGCAAGTGCCAGAGAATGTTAAGGCCCATTTTTAGGGGCAAAACCAAGAGTACTTATGGACTAAAGCAAACGTTTTCTTTTCAGGGAGTTTCGAGATGAAAATTTTAGGAAAAGAAACCCAACTCCAAATTGTACCAATACACAAGTCACAACCAGAATCTGTATCTAATGAGTGGTTTGTTTTTCTTTTTATTGTGTGAGTGCTCAGTCTCTTGCAGAAATCTTCTCTCTGATGGGACAAAGTCACGAAGCTTGCTTAATTTTAGCAGCTATCTTTTATCTATCATTGGTACTACAATGTCACAGGCATGTGGATCACACAAATTAGTGGTGTCCACAAAATGGTGACACATTAATCTCACTGAAGCTATGATTTAAATAAAAAAAAAAAGCAACATTTTGTAAAAATTAAATGAAATGAAGCAAACATGATATGTAATTAACTTGATTGAGTGAGTTTGTATCACAGTTTAATTGACAGTACATGTGGTATTGTTAATAAACTCGTAATATTTACATGTACATTTATTTGCTTAGCAGATGCTGTTATTCAAAGTGACTTCCAAAACAGATCAACATAATAATAGAGTAACCCCAATCTGGGGACCATTTGGGAACAAGTGCTACAGGACAGAACTGATTTCCACAAGTGAAAAGCTCAAACAGTTATAAGCTAGTTACAATATATTATGTACAAGACCAACAAAACCAAACAATAGAGTCTTCAAACACTTCTTAAAACACATTGAAAGAGTCAGAATTTTGAATGGGGGACGGCAGCTCATTTCACAGGCTAGGAGCTATAAATGATAAGATTCAGGACTGAAATTTAATATCATGCAGAGGTGGTGTCACCAGCCTCCATTCATCAGCAGACGTGAGTTGTTGTGTAGAACCTCACAAGTGTCTCCATGTACACAGACACAAACCCACTTACTACTCTGTAGACAAGCATCAAGGATTTGAAACCAATGCATGCCACTACAGGAATCCGGTGTAGCGATACTTGTTAGATAGATAGATGTGTTTTTTATAATCTTAAGTAACCCTACTGTGAAGAAAAACACAGACACACAGATTAAGAGTTGGAGATTCCGTCCCTGTATACTGGAAACCACAGTAAGAAGTTGAGAGACGGGCTCCTCCACACTAATAGCGTCAATTTGTGGTATCTGTAATTTATCCAGAAATGCATTAGATTGTATATTGTCTTCTTTAAACTCAGTAGTATATAGGGATTTATAGTAGTCTCTAAAAGTGCACATTATATTTTTGTGTTCGATGATTTTATCTCCATTCGTGTTAGTAATTACCGAGATTGCGTTGCGCACTTCTTGCTTGTGAATTTGTTGCGCTAAAAGCTTATTAGCTTTCTCTCCATGTTCATAATAATGATGTCTGGATTTGTAAATTAGTTGTTCGGTTTCTTTAGTTGTCAAGAGGTTTAATTCTGAATGTAGAGCCTGCCTCCTCTTATGTAGAGTCTCGCTTGGTAGTCTGGCATGTTCTTCATCTATTTTAGTAATTTCGCTTTTTATCTCTGCTACTTTCTTCGCTTCGGATTTATTTCTGTGGGAAAGATATGAGATAATCTGTCCTCTTAAGAAGGCCTTAAGAGTTTCCCAGAGTGTTCCTGCAGAGATCTCAGGGGATGTATTTGTCTCTAGAAAGAATTCAATTTGTTTGGATATAAATTCAGTACAATTCTCGTCAGCTAATAGAAGCGGATTGAGACGCCATCTGCGGGGTGAGTGTATGGGGCTTAGTAATTTCAGCTCCAAGATCATCGGAGCATGGTCTGAAATAACAATAGCATCGTATTTACAAGATTTAATCTTAGGCAAGAAGTTATTATCTATAAAGAAGTAATCAATCCTTGAGTAGCAATGATGTACTGGTGAGTAGAAAGAATATGTTCTTGAATTTGGGTTTAAAACCTCCAGGGATCTGATAAGTTGTGATCAGTTATAAACTTTGTAATTATCTTTGCGGTGTTAGTTGCGTTCCCCTGTGGAGGAAGTCTTATCTAAAAGTGGATTTAGAACACAATTAAAGTCCCCAGCCATTATAAGTTTATGAGTGTTCAGATTGGGAATGGATGCAAATAAATTTTGTATAAATTCCTTATCATCAACATTAGGTGCATAAACATTTATCAAAATCATTTTACAGTTAGATAAGTCTCCCATGACCATCACATATCTCCCTTCAGGATCCAATACTACATCTGATGCTACAAATGGTACTGTTCTATGTATGAGAATTCCCACCCCTCTAGTTTTCTTTGTAAAACTAGAATGGAACATTTGGCCAGTCCAGTCTTTTGCAGCGGAACTGATCCTTACTTAGTAAGTGGGTTTCCTGTAAAAATACTATTTTAGCATTTAGACCTGTTAGGTGAGAAAGTACTTTCTTTCTCTTTAATTCGTGATTCAGGCCTTTAACATTCCAGCTTACGAAGTTAACTGTCCCATCATGGAGACACTGATTCTGAGTTTTTGGTGTCATATTATAGTCTTAACTGGAAGTGAAATAGTTTAGGTCTTAATTTCCTAATCCCCAAGAGTTGTTGCCATGCAGCTTATTATTACGTTGATAGTTATAATTATAAAGATTGAGATGATAGATTAGATATAGATCAAGCCTGCTCTCTTTCTCTTCCCCTTAACCCCCACCCTCCCTTTTTGCCTCCCCAGGTGAGGCTAAAACCCACTTCATGCAGTCCCAGTCCTCTGACATACCCAGAGACAGAGCACGTCCAAAGCACATCAAGCCCCCATGCAGTGGCGCTTTAAGGTTAAAAGATAGAGATATCTGTTACCAATATAGTCTTTAAAAGAGGAAAAAGAAAGAAAAGAATTTTGCACTTAATATATATATATATATATATATACATATACATATATACATATATATATACATACATACATACATATAATCTTCATCAATTTTAGTGCATTAAGATGATATCCCCAGATAATAAACCCAGGTGATGGTGTTAAAGATGTGTCCAAAACAAGCATAACAAGTCTTAATGCAGTAATAGCAATAACAGCAAACCAAGGGTATGATATTGAACAGTCTCATTTAGGGTACACATGAAATAATAAGAAAAAAAAAAAAAGAGGAGGAAAACGTAATTAAGCACAATAAAACACAAACATTTAGCGCCTAGTAATACTAAGTAATGATAAGTAATAAGTAAGTAATAATAATATAAGAATATGAGAATATATGCTGATAAAAAACCCGTATTTTAAAACAAATAGATCAGACAGTAGATTATTAATCCTAGCTTTATCATTTACCGCCATGACTCACAATTATGTATCAGAATAGTCCGGGATCAGCTTTCTTAACTCATTTTCTGCCTCCTCCTTGCTAGCGAAAACATAGAAATGCCCTGCCATTCCACTTTCAGTTTTGCGGATACAGGAGGCCGTATTTGACATTGGCTTGCCGTAGCAGCTGTTTAATATTATAGAAGGCGGCGTTTGATAGCTGTTGCTGGAGAGAAGTCAGGGAAGACGCGAATTGGCAATCTTCATATATAATATCTTCCTTTTTTTCCTGAGGAGTTCCATCACCTCTAACTTAAATGATAATCGTTCAAAACGGACTATAAAAGATCTTGGTGGGGTCTGACGGTGTTTGATCAGCGCGTAAGCCGCTGCTATCTCAGATTCTGCTTTAAAGTCGCCCCCGATTATTTTAGAAAAAAGTTCAGTTGCGAATTTCACCGGGTTTAAACTTTCTCGATTCTCCGGCAAGCCTTCAATTCTGACATTATACCTTCTATTCCCATCTTCTAAAGCAGCCAGTCTGTCTCCAAGTTTTTCTCCGAGTTTTTACATTCAACTGACATTTACTGCTCTTTCCTCGGCACTGGCAGCTAGATGTTCGGCTATTTCGATCCGATTCGTGAATGTCTCACTAAGATGCTCCAATCGATCAGCAAGCGTGCCCAGTTTAGCGAGTTTTTCTCAATGCGCTCTTCAATTTTACCCAGCACCTGTCGAAGTTCAAGCTGTACCTCTTGACGAAGCCTTTCATTTGCCTGTTGGATTTCCTGTCGCAGACATTCATTGGCCTGTTTCATCTCCTGTTTCAGTCTCTCATGTGCCTTTGCCGTTGCTTTCTCATTAGCCTTCTCGCTTTTCTTTATATCTTGCCTGAGGTCAGCGAGCAACACTTTCAGTTCAGATAGCTCAAATGTGCCTTCTTGTACCGTAGATGAAGCAGCAGACTCTGCTGAAGCGGTGTCCCGCTGCTCCAGTCCCGCGTGATTGCGTAACTGAAGCCGCGGACCTCCCGGCCTTTTCCAGTTTCAGGTAATCCTCTCCAATCGGCGAGCTATCCACATCTGCACTCACGATCGCACCTTCGCTCCCTTTTCGCTCTCAGCAGCGCGATGTAGCGGACCGTGGTCCCGAGGAGTCTGTACTTTCGCCCATCTGATCCAGGTCTGTCTCTGAGAGGCCGTATCTCGAACTAGGGCTTGCTGATCGCAGCTTGGATGTAGCTTTAGTCTTGATTCTTTCGGACCCCCTTCTTGTTGGCCATGTTTATATGTGTTTACATATACTGTAGCGGTCCCTCTCGGGTTGAATAAATACAGGATATCTCAGAATAATAAGCAAATAATATGAAAAATAGCACCACTGCTAGCGGAGCTCCACTTCAGACGTCCATCTCTCGCATCGGACGAGACCAAACTCGCTATTAGTGTGGAGGAGCTCGATAAACCTCTGTCATTATCAGAATTACTGGATGCTATAAAGTCACTCCAAGGTGGAAAAGCAGCAGGCCCTGATGGCTACCCTGCAGAGTTTTACAAGAAATTCTCCGCTCAGCTAGCTCCCTCCTATTAGCAACATTTACAGAAGCCAGAGATAACCAATCTCTTCCACAAACCTTTCGCCAAGCACTAATCACTGTCTTTCCAAAACAAAATAAGGACTTATTACAATGTGCATCATACAGACCAATTTCACTTCTGAATAACGACGTTAAAATACTCTCTAAAATCATAGCTAGAAGGATGGAGAAAGTGCTTCCCTCAATAATATCACAAGACCAAACTGGATTTATTAGGGGCCGACACTTATCTTCAAATCTTCGACGCCTGTTTAATGTAATATACTCACCAACTAAATCAAACACCCCAGAAATATTATTATCATTGGATGCAGAAAAGCATTCGACATGATTGAATGGAAATACCTTTTACTATTTTGGAGAAGTTTGGGTTTGGCCCAACATTTGTGCATGGATTAAATTACTGTATACTAACCCAGAAGCTTCAGTTTGCATCAATAACATTTGCTCAGACTACTTTAAACTAGAACGTGGCACAAGACAAGGATGCCCTTTGTCACCACTGCTGTTTGCAATTGCCATTGAACCACTGGCAATACATTGTCGAAATACTGATCAGATAAAGGGGATTAGCAGAGAAGGACTGGAACAGAAAATCTCATTATATGCAGATGACATGGTACTGTATATATCGGACCCAGAAAATTCTGTGCCTGCAGTCTTAGCAGCACTCACAGAATTTCAAAAGCTCTCTGGTCTCAGAATTAATCTGAATAAAAGTGTACTCTTTCCGTGAATTCGCAAGCATATAATATTAGATTAGACACCCTTCCTTTTATCATTGCAGAACAGTTTAAATACCTCGTAAACATCACAAGTAAACATAAAGCTCTTTATCAAAAAAATTTGTCGTCTGTATGGAAAAAATTAAACAAGACTTGCATAGATGGTCAACCCTTCATCTCACACTAGCTGGAAGAATTAACACTGTTAAGATGAATATTCTTCCTAAGCTCCTTTTTTTATTTCAAAACATACCAATATACATTAATAAATCGTTCTTTAAGCAATTAGATTCAACAATAACCTCATTTATTTGGAATTCTAAACATCCACGCATCAAAAGAGCGACCCTACAAAGACAAAAGGCAGAAGGCGGCATGGCTCTACCTAACTTCCAGTTTTATTACTGGGCGCAAATATACAGTCGATAAGAACCTGGACACAAATAGAAGAACATACACAGGCATGGACCGCAATAGAAGTAAAATCCTGCAGTACTTCTTTGTATTCCTTGCTTTGTGCTCCAATAAACACACGCTATCGGCAATACACTAATAACCCAATTGTGCTCCACTCACTTAGAATCTGGAACCAATGTAGAAAGCATTTTAAGACGGAGAAGCTTCTTTCTGTGGCACCCCTGCAAAAGAACCACCTCTTTCAACCCTCACAAACATATGCAGTTTTAATATCTGGAAAAATTTGGAATTAACTTGCTTAGAGACCTTTATATAGACAACGCCTTTGCATCCTATGAACAATTACGTTCCAAATTTAACATTCCAGCTACAAATTTCTTTCACTATCTTCAAATCAGGAACTTTGTTAAACAGAACCTTCCAGATTTTCCTCATCTTGCACCCTCATCCACGCTGGAAAAATTATTGCTCAATTTCAAGGAGTTAGACTCCATCTCTACAATATATAAAATCCTTTTACAATCCCTTCCTTTCAAAGATCCAAGAGGACACTGGGAAAATGACCTCTCAATTAATATATCAGAAAAGGAGTGGAAAGTAGCAATGCAGAGAATTCACTCAAGCTCCATATGCAAAGCATACAATTATACAACTCAAAATTATATATCGAGCACATCTGTCTCGACTAAAACTCTCCAAAATGTTTCCAGGGCATGATCCAACCTGCGAACGCTGCAACCAAGCCCCAGCCTCACTAGGTCACATGTTCTGGGCCTGCTCCAAATTAACATTATTCTGGACAAAAATTTTTAATTACCTCTCAGACAGTCTTGGACTCACAATCCCTCCTAACCCATTAACAGCTGTGTTTGGGGTTCTTCCAGAGGGTCTTAAAGTGGAGAAAGACAAACAAACTGTGATTGCATTCACTACACTGTTGGCACGCAGACTTATTCTGATAAACTGGAAGAACCCAAACTCTCCTCTTTTAAGTCAGTGGGAAACTGATGTGTTATATTATTTAAAATTGGAAAAATCAAATACTCAGTTAGAGGATCTGTGCAGACTTTTTTCAAAACATGGCAGGATCTAATCAGTAATATTTTGAAATGATTTTATAAAGCACAGAGAATTTGTTGATTTAGGTATTTTTAAAAGCCTTAAATTTTACACCGTTTGGCTTGCTCTCTCTCTCAAGGGTGGGGATCGATCTGTTCTTAGCATAATTTTTTTTTGTAAAAACTTGATTGCTATGTATTGATTGTAATAAAATTAATAAATAAATAAAAAAAAAAAAAAAAAAAAAAGAAGTTGAGAGACGGTCAGGTTTGTGACGTACAATTGACAGGGAATGGTAGTAACACAGAACAATTTATGTGATGGGGAACTGAAGTAGGAATGCTGGGAGAATGACGTGGAGGATCTTGGGATAATGGTGACATCATCTGTAAGTGACCAGAGGTGAAGTCATCATACGGAAGCAGCTCGGACGTCTAGACGAGGCTTTTGAGACAAATTCAAGGTGCCTTGGGTTTTTGCTGTTCGTCGTTCCTGTTAAAATAAAGAGAGAGGTGTTAACACGTTGTCTTAGTCCCCTGTCTTGTGGTTTCACACAGCTCGTCGGGTCCTTTAGCTGCCCCCAATTGCTCGTGTGTGATGCTACATAAGGACCGTCTAAACTGGAGGAGTCAAATATGGCCCTGGGGCCTAATGACTAGTAGATTTTGTATCTGCATAATATTTACATACTGCTTCTACTTAAATTCTTTCTTCTACCTTTCAGGATTTGTTGAATGAGTTTTAACTTTGGGGTAGTGTGGTGGTACAGGGCTTTGGCACCGTTGCCTCGCAGCCACAGCGATTAGCATTCAAGTCACAGACTGTGTGGAGATGTACATTATTTCTTTGTCTGAGTGGGTTTTCTCCAAATTTCCTCTCATAACCCCAGGATATACATGACAGAGTAGTTAACTGAGAGTCGAGAGTGTTTAACTGAGTGTACTCAATGTGGTCTGCCATCCAATTCAGGATTGGTAACACCTTGTTCTGGGACTGGCACAGACTCCACACAAACCTGAGAGATAGCTCATGCTTTTTTTGCTCCAGCTAAGAGACAAATTCTGACTTTCTTGTAATTTTCTTTTCTCTGTTTCCAAAGTAATTTCCTAATCCCTGGGCTTGTAGGGGTGCTGGAGTCTACATCAGCTAGCATAGGACACAGGGCAGGAACAAACCCTGGAAAAGGTGGCAGTCCATCGAACACACACACACTTACACACACTACAGTCGTGGCCAAAAGTTTTGAGAATGACACAAATATTAATTTTCACGAAGTTTGCTGCCTCAGATTTTATGATGGCAATTTGCCTGTACAGTGATCCCCCGCTATATCACGCTTCGACTTTCGCGGCTTCACTCTATTGTGATTTTTTTCTCATACATGCTTACGTCACTATGCATGCGTTTTCTGAGAACTTTTATCTAAGCCCCACGATGGCTCCTAAACGTGCTTTTTATAAGCCTTCTGACAATAAAAGTAAGTGCCGGAGGAAGATGCTTACTATCCAGGAGAAGGTGAAACTCTTGGATATGATCAAAGATGGCAATACCCTACAAAAGCCTCCTCACGTATATGAAAAGGCCGCGCCAGCAACTGCCTATCAAGATGTTCTTCAGCCGCACACCCAGACAGTTAGTGGTTAGTTAGGTTAGTGGTTGTGTGTAACTGTGTGTGTGTGTAATTAGATGTACAGTACAATAATCTTCTATATAAAAGCAGTCGGGATTGTCCTTCCATCCCGTAAGTGCAAAGCGTAGCGGTATTCCGCTTATCACAGACTTACTACTTGCGGCTTGAGGTTCTGGTGCTCCCATCGTTCCCTTTCTTTTGTGCGCGATGCGCTGGAAAAATAGACAAAGTTATGTCTCTGGAAATAATTAATGTTGATGTAGTACAAATGCCTCACCGCGTAGTAAATATCAGGGGAGATGGTGCTTGCTTATTCTCATCTATAGCTTATTTAGTGCATGAAACTCCGTCTTTAGCGGTACAGATTCGGGCTGACATTGTACGACTTTGGACAGGCACTCGAGGGGATAAAAAAACTTCGGGAGATGTTATGAATGGGCACTTTGATGTTCTCATTCTCTACACTTACTGTACATGCCTGATGTACATATGGAGCGCACACAAACTGAGGATAAAAGTCGGTTGCCTTAAAAGACGGGTGAGCCTAGTAATAATATGATATTTGTAACGTCTAATATGTCTTATTTTCTCTTATTTTGTCTAATATAGTGGGTAATATGAGTGTAATGGTGACTAAAGGGTGTTATTTCATGTCTAGAGGGCCCTAATAATGTTAAAAAACATATTTAGAAGGTCGTAAACAGGTTTTCTATACTCTTAACTGCGAAAATATTTGATTTATAAATAAAGAATCCTACTTCGCGAAAATTCATTTATCACGGTAGAGTCTGGAACGGATTAACCGTGATAAACGAGGGTTCACTGTATATGTTATGAAGAGTAATGAGATGAATTGCAATTAATTGCAAAGTCCCTCTTTGCCATGAAAATGAACTTAATCTCAAAAAACCCATTTCCACTGCTGTTGTGAAGAAGGCTTCATGGCACCCAAAAAAGTCCAGCAAACACCAGGACCGTCTCCTAAAGTTGATCCAGCCATGGGATCGGGACACCACCAGTGCAGAGCCTGCTCAGGAATGGCAGCAGGCAGGTGTGAGGGCATCTGCAAACACAGTGAGGCAAAGACGTTTGGAGGATGTCCTGATGTCAAGAAGGGCAGCAAAGAAGCCACTTCTCTTCAAGAAAAACATCAGGGACAGACTGATATTCTGCAAAAGGTACAGGGATTGGACTGCTGGGGTAAAGTCATTTTCTCTGATGAATCCCCTTTCCGATTGTTTGGGGCATCCAGAAAAAAAGATTTTCCAGAGAAGAAAAGGTCAGCGCTACCAACAGTCCTGTGTCATGCCAATAGTAAAGCATTCTGAGACCATTCATGTGTGGGGTTGCTTCTCAGCCAAGGCAGTGGGCTCACTCACAATTTTGCCTAAGAACACAGCCATGAATAAAGAATGGGACCAAAACATTCTCCGAGAGCAACATCTCCCAACCATCCAAGAACAGTTTGGTGGTTTGGTGGCGAACAATGCATTTTCCAGCATGATGGCACACCATGCCATAATGCAAAAGCGATAACTAAACGGCTCAGGGAACAAAACTTGGAAATTTTGGGTCCATGGCCAGGAAACTCCCCAGACCTTAATCCAATTGAGAATGTGTGGTCAATCCTCAAGAGGTGGGCAGACAAACAAAAACCCACAAATTCTGACAAACTCCAAGCATTGACTATGCAAGAATGGGCTGCCGTCAGTCAGGATTTGGCCCAGAAGTTGATTGACAGCATGCCAGGGCAAATTGCAGAGGTCTTAAAAAAGAAGGGCCAACACTGCAAATATCGACTCTTTGCATAAACTTAATGTCATTGTCAATAAAAGCCTTTGAAACTTATGAAATGCTTGTGATTATACTTCAGTATACCACAGAAACACCTGAAAAAAAGTTCTAAAAACACTGACGCAGCAAACCTAGTGAAAACCAATACTTGTGTCATTCTCAAAATCAATTTAGTATCACCAGTCCACCTAACCCTACATATCTCTGGACTGTGGGAGGAAACTTATGAAGATACGGAGAGAAAATGCAAACTCCACACAAGGAGGATGTGAACCCTGGTCTCCTTACTGTGAGGCAGCGGTGCTAACACTGGGCACCTGTTAAAATAAGACACATATTGACACATATTTTAGGAAGTCACTGTGCACTGGAGAAATTCTAAAGGACTGGAAAATATCATCCCATTATATAAAAAGGGTGACAGGACAGATCTAAGCAACTATGGGCCAGTAAGCTTAACATGCATCACAGGAAAATTAATGGAAGGGATTATTAAGGATAAGATTGAGCAGCACATGGCAAGGACAGGAGTTTTACTGAACAGTTGGCATGGGTTCAGAAGAGGGAGGCCATGTTTTAATAACATGCTGGAATTCTATGAGGTAGCAACAAAAGGATACAATCAAAGTGGAGCAAATGATATTATTTATGTGGACTTTCAGAAAGCATTTGATAAGGTGCCACATGAGAGGTTGGGCATCAAATTAAAAGAAGTGGGAGTTCAGGGTGATGTTTTTAGATGGGTACAGATTTGGCTCAGACGCAGAAAGCAGAGGGTGATGGTGCGAGGAACCTCATCAGAACTGGCCGATGTTAAGAGTGGTGCTCCACAGGGGTCAGTGCTAGGGCCGCTGCTATTTTTAATATATATAAATGATTTAGATGGGAATATAAGTAACAAGCTGGTTAAGTTTGCAGATGATACCAAATTAGGTAGGTTAGCAGATAATTTGGAATCCGTTGTATCATTACAGAAGGACTTGGATATCATACAGGCTTGGGCAGATTTCTGGCAGATGAAATTTAATGTCAGTAAATGTGAAGTATTATACATAGGAAGTAAAAATGTTAAGTTTGGATACACAATCGGCAATCATAGTGGACTCTAAGCTATCGACTTCCCGACAGTGTTCAGAAACCATTAAGAAGACAAACAGAATGTTCGGTTATATAGCATGATGTGTGGAGTACAAGTCCAAGGAGGTTATGCTCAAGTTTTATAACACACTGATGAGGCCTCATCAAAGTCAAATCAAAGTGAACTTTATTGTCATCTCAACCATATACAAGTATACAAATAGACGAAATTGTGAAGCTCAGGGTCCACAGTGTAACAACATGAAGTGCAAATAATAAAGTAAACATAGAATTAAAATTTAAAATTAAAACACAAACAAGACAAGACATTGTGCAAAGACAAGACAAAAAAGTAGCAGCAATATTAACGTGTAGTTAGCAATATGAACATTGATGCAATGTATGGTATTTGCAGTCTAGATACATAAATATAGTCAACAGATATGTAATATAATAAATAATAGATATAGATAATACAGAAATTATCAGTGTATGATAATAGTTGTTTAAGACGTGTAAATAATGACAGGTCAGAATGTTTCACAACAGAAGGATATCAAGAGTGTCAAAATACTTAAAGGTCAGTATGAGATTTTTAGTTCGTTTCTACATGCCCACTCGTCTTTGCAGGAAAGTGTTTTGCATGTATAAAAGTTCTGTTTTTAGAGGTGATTGAGGCAGTGTGGAAGATCCCGGGGGACAGCATGGTGTTAAAGAGTCTGACAGCTTGGGGGTAAAAACTCTCCTGCAGCCTGCCAGATCTGATTTTGATGCTGCAGTATCTTCTCTTGGATGGCAGAACTATAAAAAATTCCATGTGAGGGGTGTAAGGTGTCCTGCACAATGCTGCAGGCCTTGTGGACACTGCATTTGTAAAATATGTCCTGTAGTGAAGGGAGAGGCACCCCAATAATGTTCTCTGCTGTCTTCACTATCCTTTGCAGGCGCTTATGGTCGGATATGTTGCAGTTGCCATACCAGACAGTGATGCAGCTGGTCAGGACACTCTCCATGGTGCCTCTGTAAAACATGGTGAGGATAGAAGGGGGAAGACTTGCTCGCTTCAGCCGCCTCAGGAAGTGTAGTCTCTGCTGGGCTTTCTTGATTAGTGATGAGGTGTTATGTATTCACATAAGTTCTTCAGTTGATGCTGAGTGGGATGTGGGCAGGATGTGATTTTCTGAAGTCCACGATTATTTATTTTGTCTTGTCGACATTGAGAGATAGATTGTTGTCTTCACACCATGCGGACAGCCGTTTCACCTCATCTCTGTATGCTGTTTCATCATCCCTGCTTATCAGTCCCAGCACCGTCGTATCATTTGCAAACTTGATGACGTGGTTGGTGTTGTGTGTGGCTGTGCAGTCGTGAGTCCGCAGGATGAACAGCAGTGGACTAAGCACACAGCCCTGCGGTGCTCCAGTGCTCAGTGTGATGTTGGTGGAAGTGTTGTAGCCCATCCGAACTGACTTAGGCCTGTTTGTCAAGAAGTCCAGGATCCAATTGCAGAGGGTGGTGTTCAGGCCCAACCTGCTCAATTTTACAACCAGTTTTGGAGGGATTATTGTGTTGAAGGCAGAGCTAAAGTCTATGAATAGCATCCTGACATATGTGTCTTTTTTATCCAGATGTGTCAGGGAGAGGTGAAGGGCAGAGCATATGGCATCCTCAGTTGACCTTTTTGAGCGGTATGCAAATTGAAGAGGGTCAAGGGAGGCAGGGAGATTAGTCTTTATGTGTGACATGACTAACCATTCAAAGCATTTCATTATGATTGGGGTTCTGTGTGCAGTTTTGGTCTCAAGGCTACAAAAAGGACATAGCAGCGCTAGAAAAGGTCCAGAGAAGAGCGACTAGGCTCATTCCAGGGCTACAGGGGATAAATTATGAGGAAAGATTAAAAGAGCTGAGCCTATACAGTTTAAGCAAAAGAAGATTATGATGTGACATGATTTATGTGTTTAAAATTATGAAGGGTATCAGTACAGTGGATCGAGATTGTTATTTTAAAACAAGTTCATCAAGAACATAGGGACACAGTTGGAAACTTGTTAACGGTAAATTTCACACAAATATTAGGATTTTTTATTTTTCACACAGAGAACCATAGACACTTGGAATAAACTACCAAGTAGTGTGGTAGACAGTAAGACTTTAGGGGACAATGTTTTTTTTGGGAGAAATAAGTGGATGGGACTGACGAGCTTTGTTGGGCTGAATGGCCTTTTCTCGTCTAGAGTGTTTTAATGTTCTAAAAAGACCTTCCATTAATTCTTTTTTCAGAATCTGCTTAATTCCTTCTTTGAACTTCATAAACAGGTGTCCAGCTTTTGTGAATTTGGGTACTTATCTTCATAGTTCACATACTAATACTACCTTTAAAACCCATTCACCTCCTTGGACATTTTGCATTTTATTGTTACAAAATGTTGATTTAATTTGGCAATTTTGACAGTGATTTACAGAAAAAGACTCTTTAAAGTCAAAGTGAGAACAGATCTCTGCAAAGTGGCCTAAATACATTAAAAATATATAACACATAATTACTGATCACATAAGAATTCACCCCCTTCTAGTCAGTAGTTAGTAGATGCACCGTTGGCAGCCATGACAGCCTTCAGTCTGTATGCACAGCTCCCTGTGAGCTTTGCACATCTAGACACTGCCATTTTCTTCCCTATTCTGGATTGCAGAACTTCTCAAGTCCTGTCAGTTTCCCATGGAGATTGTGAATGAACTGCCTTATGCAAGTCCAGCCACAAATTCTCAATGCATCATGATCTGGACTCTGCCTCGGCCACTCCAGGGCATTAACATTTTAAGCCATCCCTGTGTAGCTTTGGCTTCATACTTGGGGTTGTCTTGCTGGAAAACAAATCTTTTTCCCAAGGTGTAGTTTTCTGGCGGATTGCATCCAATTTTTCTCCAGGATTTCCTTGTATTTTGCACATTCATGTTGTCCTCTACCTTCATAAGCCCTCCAGAACCTGCTGCAGAGAAGCCACCCCACAGTGTAATGCTGCCAGCACCGTGGGTCACAGTGGGAATGGTGTGTTTTTGGATAATGCGCAGTGTTTGGCCTCTCTCAAGATTGCTCAGTTTGGCCAGGCAACCAGCTGTTCTTCCAAACTTCTTCCATTAAGGAATCAGGGAGGCCTCTGTACTCTTGTGAACCTTCAACACTGCAAGAATCTTTCATTAGCCTTCTCCAGATTGGTGCCTTGACACAATTCTGTTTCAAAGTTCTGCAGGCAAATTTCTTTGAACTCCACCTTCGCTAATCATTCTTGAGGCAGATTGAAGACTTAAGTGCCAGCTTAAGTGAAAAATTAAAGAAAACGTACTAAGTAATTGCAACACAAAAACTAACTTAATCAGTTTTAATGCAAAAAGATGGCAACGAAAGAAGAGAAGCAGCGGGCCGCTAGGGTGGAGAAAAGAAGAGCTGCTCAGGAAGCAGCAAGCGCATCAACCTCTGAGCAAATGAATGGTAAACGTACAGAGAAAGAGTAGGAAAACTAGGAATGCTCAAGTCAAGTGTAATCACAGTGTGCCGTTACTGGTATATATATAAAATATATATAAAAGCCTAAAAGTGCAATTATTTTATGTGATGTTTTTATGTCACTTTTTTGTCACGGTTTAAATTGGGCTTATTTTAAAAACCTACATATATATGTTTAGTATCATTCTTTTTGGAACTTATCGAACTTTAATGTGATGTTGTTAGATTTTCAGATTCTGTGGCAGAGATGCAACGTGGCAGGCGTGTACCGCAGGCCAGGGGGGTTGGCGAGCAAAGTGAGCAGGGGGCAAACCCCCTAGTGAATGTATAAAAAGACAAATTCAATCTAATGTAACTCAATATTGTATAACTATAAAAAGTACAAGTATAATTAGACATGAACACTATAAAGTTATGGTGCAATAAATGGAGAACTGATGAAACATGGTGCATGTGCTCATGATACCTACACTTGTGACTGTATAACAGAAACTGGCCACATCATAGGGAGCCAACCTCATGGGAACATAAATAACCAAACAAACCTTTTAGGAAGACCAATGAAGAGATCTGACTGCTCAGATAAAACATGAAAAGAGATCACAGCATGCAAAACAGTACAGAACATTTCTAAACCCACCAACCAAGAAACAAAGAAACATTAAGGCACAAAGTGTAAATTAAGAGAGTTTCAAAGTGAAAGGAGAATTAGCTTCTGACTGAAAAACGTCTTAAATCAAAGTTGGCCGCAGCCTTCCAATACTTTAGCCTGACGCCCAGGTCTGAGGTGAGTGTAGGGTGACATCTACAGGATGAAAAGGGAAAAAGTCATATAAAGCTTATAAGGACAGTATGTGATTTGTGTGTGGACAGAGGGTCCACCTCTACTGGCTGTCTTCTTACAGGTCACAGGATTGTTTAAACTCAAAAAAGTATAACAACATGTAACCCCATACATATAGGTCTGGACACACAAAATACACCCACACACACACACACAAAAACATACGCATCGCATATTGTAGGTTTCTTTATCTCAGCAGGCTAACACATCCGTACGGATATGGAGCAGTGTTCATTAAGTGTTACCCCCTGAGACTGTATCATTAAAAATAAGTCTAGTCTACCTCTGTGGCTGCATTCAAATGCGAGAGTGTTATAATATGAAACACTTCAATAATCACATATTCCCATTTCTGAGTGGTTAACACAAGTTTCTTCATTTTTATCAAAATGAATTAAATTTTGGCCCTAGCAATACTTTTGAGATAGTAATCAGAACTCCAGTGACATTTTTGAAAGGCCTGGAAAGTCTTCAGATCAGACAAATACAGTGTGGACTACTGCACAGCATGTCCTCCTTGTACTCCAGTTTTCTACACATACACACACACATACCATAAGGTGTGTGTATTCGGTTAGCTGTTGATTCTAAATCATCCTGGAGGGAATGTGATAGGAATTCGGCCTTGTGATGGACTGGCACCTTTTTGGGCTGTTTTATGGCTTGCTCCCATTGCTGCTGGACAGGGGTGGATCCACCATCAGGGTGGTTCTGGGTGTGTACTCAGGGGTCCGTGATGCCAAGTGATCAAATATCTGCAAATTGAAATCGTCAAGGTGGGTGAAGCAAATCAAAAGTAAGAAATGCTGTACTGTATTAAATGATCTGGCATTCGCACGCAGTATTATAAAATGTACAGTATGATCAACCCTTTGTTAAGGAGCTAAGTCACACAGGGCTCTGTTGGGGTCTCAATCCAGCCTTGGTGCTGTAATAGGCTCTGACCCCAATAAACATGAACTGGATTAAATTGCATTAGCAACTTTTATAATTTTTTATTAAGCTGGGAACAACTGGACCTTGCAAATAAAACTACATGTGTGCGTGTTTCTTCCGGCTGCTCCAGTTTCCTCCTACACTCCAAAGACATGCAAGTTTATTGGCACAAGACAAGTTTGTGTTTGCTAATGGGCTCATGCCTTGCCCAGAAATTGTTCCTGTATTGTGCTTGATGCCTCCTGGGATAAACTCCCGTTTCACCACAACCCTGCTCAGAATAAGCAGGTTTAGAATATGGATGGATGGACCGAATACACATTTTAAATAAAAAAGTAATTTTATGATGGAGCATCTTTATGTGTCACCAAATCCTGACCAAAGAATGCCGAAAATGTCTATAGCAAAATATTTTTTTGTTAACCAAAACACCAGGTAGGAGTGAGTACAATAATATAACAGAAAATCCTCTCATCCCCACTGCGCCTAACAGTACTGAGCATGATTGTATGATCATTTGGTGAGGTGCGTTGCCCCTCAAAATTCAGTACATGAAACACTGATCTCAAAACACCCCTGCTCTTTCTTTCTGTTTCTGTCTAAGTTCTAGCTGTGATACTTTCCGTTATGATGTTCAGGCCCAGAAATGTAGGAAATACAAAATGAGGCCCAAACCTTTTAAATGGAGCCTCAGACTTTCCTATCTGTAGGCTGCAAACTCAGAAAATGGCCAAATGAGGCATTGCTCTGAGCTTCTTTGAGACCTAATATTCCAGGTAGGCCTCTCTTCATCCCATAAGATGCAAAAAGAGGAAAGCCCAAACTCAAATTAAGCCTTAAGTACAATTCAAAAAGGAGGAGAGACAGTGGAAACACCTCTGCTCCAAAAAGATCCAATAAAATAATTTTAATTAAAGGAAAGTAATATCAAAGAAAATAAAACAATTGCAAAAAGTAATCATAAGGATGTGCCTAAAAAAACAAACTAAAGCAAACATATCAGTTCAGATTCCAATTCTTAGGTTGTAAAAACAGAGTATCAGAAAACCTTGAAAAATCAAACTCGATACACACTTTAAAGATCTTCACTAAGCCACTAAAGCCATGCAATTATATGTTATATTTGCCAAATGCAGTTGCGGATTGTGCCGCAAGACCATGCCAATTTACATGACTGAAGATCAGTGCCTATCGTACATTTAGTGACTGAGTTCCAGCCTTTCAGCATAGTCATGCTCCTCCCTTTTTGTGACAGTAAATATTGTGCTACCCGATGGAGCATGGCGCTATATGAAGACTTAACAGATACCATGAGTTCAGCCACAATCTTTGCCCTTTTTTTCTTTTTCCACTTAGTAATGGTATGTTAAACATGGGACATCAGACAGATGAGCTGCTCTTCTGTTTATGAGATCCCAAACACTTGTGTTTGTTATTCCTTATCACTGCATTCGATACATTGTACTTGCCAGTAAGCATTCACTGGTTGTCAACTCTCCTGCACACAGAGCTTGCCCCTACGACTTGCGAGTTGTGAACCACTGTATGTGCTCACGTATAAGTCAGGTCTTGCAACCCGAAAAATAGATCACAAAATCAAACCCCGACTTATACACCCATTCAAAAATGCGACACTTAATTGTTTTTGTTGTTTTACATCTTCTTGCCTCCTCCAATCTCGCACCAGTTTCTCAAACACATCAAATTTTGTTGCAGCAGCGCAGTTACCAATTTCTTTTGCTACTTCAGTGACGTTTAATTCAAAACCAGCTTCGAATTTTCTTCTGATCGAACGCTCCATTATAGATGAGGGATGCTCTCATGATTAAGGTGTATGAGGGTGTGAGATACAAAAAACACAAAACAGTGCAAACGTTGCTTCGGAATAGTTTGGGTATTACCGTGTGGTCATGTAGGCACAATAGAGAGAGAGAGGGAGAATACAGCGCATTGCCGCATCCATATAGAAAAAAAGGCAGTGGACTCCGTGGTTACTTTCTAAGGTGGGCGTTAGCATATCATAACTTCTTGGACCAATAGCGTGAGTTTTCCGCATTCGACTTATATGACCGACATTATAAAATTAATGAAAAAAATAAAAAAATAAATTATACAATAAAATCAAGTCCCGACTTTTCCACGGGAGAACTTATCCGCAAGTATATACTGTAGTTGGAATGAGACGCTGGGTATGTCACATTACCTAACCGATGGTTATGGGAGTACATATCTGACTGCCTTGGAGTTGTTCAGATTATGAAAAGGAAGGATACAACTGAAAGTCACCGGAAAAGTTGTGTAATGTGACATAGCCTTAACTCAATGCCATTCTGGAGGGCTAGACTCTCTGACTTAAATAAATAGGAGGTAGTCTTCCAGCTGATCGTCAAAGTGGCACTGCCCCCTGATAATTTATTTTAAGAGGACAGGGTACATAACTAAACATGAATGCATTAACAGAAAAATAAACACAATGCATAAATAACAAATAATCAGGTCAGGTTAGGTTTGGGAGCACGCACTGGTGCAGCATGCTGCTGCACCCACCACACAACAAAACAGCATGGGATCCCAGTTGGCAACCCACAGACACATGGTGGTGTCCCACCCTCCGGAAATGACAGTCTATCCGCTGTAGCCAGGTGTTTCATGGGTATCCACTTGTCCTGGTGCAGCTACTCAGGTCCTCAGCACTGAGGATCGTGCAATCTGGAACACCCTCAAGGAATCGCGCTGTAACTGACATTCTCTCACAATGTAGGTAATGTGCCTCATTCGGGACTCCGTAAGCAGCCAGTCATTCAACAAAAAGTCAAATCAGCGGTATTCAAGGATTCTCCCCAAATAGACACAGTACCAAAAGAGTCCAGTCTTCATCTAGTCATTGGATAGCATCCATGTCTCGCAATCATATAGAAAAACAGGAAAGACCAGGATTCCCCCGGACTCTAAAGACCTCGACCTTCATCCTTTTGCATACAGTGGTGTGAAAAACTATTTGCCCCCCTCCTGATTTCTTATTCCTTTGCATGTTTGTCACACAAAATGTTTCTGATCATCAAACACATTTAACCATTAGTCAAATATAACACAAGTAAACACAAAATGTAGTTTTTAAATGATGGTTTTTATTATTTAGGGAGAAAAAAAAATCCAAACCTACATGGCCCTGTGTGAAAAAGTAATTGCCCCCTGAACCTAATAACTGGTTGGGCCACCCATAGCAGCAATAACTGCAATCAAGTGTTTGCGATAACTTGCAATGAGTCTTTTACAGCGCTCTGGAGGAATTTTGGCCCACTCATCTTTGCAGAAATGTTGTAATTCAGCTTGTTTTGAGGGTTTTCTAGCATGAACCGCTTTTTTAAGGTCATGCCATAGCATCTCAATTGGATTCAGGTCAGGACTTTGACTAGGCCACTCCAAAGTCTTCATTTTGTTTTTCTTCAGCCATTCAGAGGTGGATTTGCTGGTGTGTTTTGGGTCATTGTCCTGTTGCAGCACCCAAGATCGCTTCAGCTTGAGTTGACGAACAGATGGCCGGACATTCTCCTTCAGGATTTTTTGGTAGACAGTAGAATTCATGGTTCCATCTATCACAGCAAGCCTTCCAGGTCCTGAACCAGCAAAACAACCCCAGACCATCACACTACCACCACCATATTTTACTGTTGGTATGATGTTCTTTTTCTGAAATGCTGTGTTCCTTTTACGCCAGATGTAACGGGACATTTGCCTTCCAATAAGTTCAACTTTTGTCTTATCAGTCCACAAGGTATTTTCCCAAAAGTCTTAGCAATCATTGAGATGTTTCTTAGCAAAATTGAGACGAGCCCTAATGTTCTTTTTGCCTAACAGTGTTCTGCGTCTTGGAAATCTGCCATGCAGGCCGTTTTTGCCCAGTCTCTTTCTTATGGTGGAGTCGTGAACACTGACCTTAATTGAGGCAAGTGAGGCCTGCAGTTCTTTAGACGTTATCCTGGGGTCTTTTGTGACCTCTCGGATGAGTCGTCTCTACGCTCTTGTGGTAATTTTGGTCTGCCGGCCACTCCTGGGAAGGTTCACCACTGTTCCATGGTTTTGCCATTTGTGGATAATGGCTCTCACTGTGGTTCGCTGGAGTCCCAAAGCTTTAGAAATGGCTTTATAACCTTTACCAGACTGATAGATCTCAATTACTTCTGTTCTCATTTGTTCCTGAATTTCTTTGGATCTTGGCATGATGTCTAGCTTTTGAGGTGCTTTTGGTCTACTTCTCTGTGTCAGGCAGCTCCTATTTAAGTGATTTCTTAATTGAAACAGGTGTGGCAGTAATCAGGCCTGGGGGTGGCTACGGAAATTGAACTCACCACAGGTTATTTTTTAACAAGGGGGCAATTACTTTTTCACACAGGGCCATGTAGGTTTGGATTTTTTTTCTCCCTAAATAATAAAACCATCATTTAAAAACTGCATTTTGTGTTTACTTGTGTTATATTTGACTAATGGTTAAATGTGTTTGATGATCAGAAACATTTTGTGTGACAAACATGCAAAAGAATAAGAAATCAGGAAGGGGGCAAATAGTTTTTCACACCACTGTAGATATCGGGAGAGCCACACACCCCTTTCCAGCAACCTCATCGTCCCCCATGCTCACCCAATCAATCTACTGACTTCTTCTACTGAAGAGTCACCAGAGACATGAATGTCACTGCTGAAGTAAGTAAACCTCTTGGCAAGGTCGACACTCTCTCCACAGACAGACACACTGCTGATGTCTCTGCCCAAGAGGTCATTAAAGGCCTGGATCTTGGTTTTTATCCAGGACACGCGCAAGCCCAGACACTCAGACTCCTCGCTCAGTCTCTCGAGCGGCCAGATCAGAGCCTTCATTGACTCTGCGAAGATCACAGCATCGTCAGCAAAGTCAAAATCAGTGAATCTTTTTTCACTAACAGATGCCCCACAGCCACTGGACCCCACAACCTTGCCCAACACCCAGTCCATGCAAGCATTAAACAGAGTGGGAGCAAGAACACACCCCTGATGAACCCCAGAATCAACTGGGAGAAATGTAGAGGTTCTGCCTCCACTTTGCAAAGCACTCACAGTACCAGGCTGGCCATTATATCCAGCAACTTCAGGGGTATCCTGTAAAGTCTAAAGATGTCCCACAGGATAGCTCAGTCAACTGAGTTAAACGCTTTACAAAAATCAACAAACACTGCAAAAAAATACTTGATGAGAACCCTCAGTAATGGTAGACTTCTTAGGCGTAAAAACAGACTGCTCTGGTGAGGAAGTGATCATAGATCTTATTGAGGATGACCTTATCAAGGACATTATACGGCACCAAGAGCAGTGTTATCACCCTGTAGTTGTTGCAATCCAGGCGATCACCCTTCCCTTTTCTATATAGGGACGACAAGTTGCGTTTTCCAGTCAGTTTGGGTGATGCCCGTCTGCCAATTGTAAGCAAAGATTGCTCACAATGCCAGGAGAACAGCCTGACCACCAGTCTGGAGAAGTTCACCCCGGATACCACAGATTCCTGCTGCCTTTCCTACCCTCAGCTGGTTCACCACCTGTGCAATCTCAGTGAGATTAGGTGTTTCACAGTTAACTTGAGGATCAGCCTCAAGAACTCTGGACTCAGAGATTTCTAACGTCCTAGCTGGGGGACCAACATTAAACAGCTGCTCAAAATCGCCAGCCCAGCAGTTCACAATTGCAACGTCATCCGTAAGGACTGTTCCATCACCAGCCCCTGACTGCGACTTTCCAAGGAACAGATTTGGATGTAAGCAGGATGTGGGTCACTAGACCATAGATAGTGTGCCACGTGCTCACAGATTCCTCTAACAAACGCCTCCTTATCTGCCCTCCAGGGCACCTCGTAGACATCCCTGACAGTTCCTGGTACAGACAGGAGTTGCCATCAAGTCATGCACTGCAGCTCCTTTCGATTATATCCAGGGTGGCCTGCAAGATGAAACACCCCCTTCTGGTAACACAAACACAACCCTCAGCAACATTCAGGGTCTTGTCATGAAAGGTCTCCCACATCACATTAGGATCAGCAGTCGCATCCGTCTGCAAGCTCCTCACACAAAACAATGAAATATCAAATAATGAATTAATAAAAACAACATTCAAAACATAATACACCATAGGACCAGACCAATTACTAATAACAAAACATACAAAATTTGATTTAATAAACAAAAAAATATTAAGGAAAATTTTGCTTGTGCAAGGGACAAAACAGACCACTAACAGGCAATGGCCTTCACACTCCTGTGGTGCTAGAGCTGTCCTGCCAGAGCTCGCACCTACTGGCCACAGATGTTCAGGCATTCATGAACCTCTTTTGCTCCCTGGCTGTCTACTTCTTGTAATAAGAAATGGAGTCTCACAGGACAACTCTTCAGTGAATTCCATGAGCTGGATGGTGCTGTATTACCATGTTGCTAGCCCCCTCATGACCTCATTTGTACCCCAGTGATCATGGAGTAGTTACTCCTGGGATACCAATTAAGCAAACAGGGCACTCCAGTCACAAGTTTGGGGTATTCTTTTGAAGAACACATCTTCTTAAGGCAATATCCCATTCCATGCCAATCATATACACATTCTCCCACTGGCACACGCTTTCCACTATGGTAGGTTTCTTTACAATGAGAAAAGAAGTTTCATTTTTTCTATTTCAGCCTTTAAAAAGATGGAAACCAGCTGGGTTGTGGGCCGGGGTCAACAAACTGTTAAATTATAGTTTCAGCCTCCTTATCCACAGAAGGCCAAAACAACTAAAGCAAATATATACAAGTAAGAATTTCATGTGCACATTACAACACATTTGAACTTTAATTGTAGTTAATTAAAATATCACTTTCACTTTTACTTTATTTTTTACAGTTAAGCTGCATGAGCTGATTGTTGCCTAACACTGATACTACTCATTTATGAAATAATAAGCACCTTGCCTCCGGTGCAGATATACATTAAGGGTTTGATGTTTCAATCCATTGTTAACTGCCAAGTGGGCATGTAATTAGTGGTGACTTACTATTCTAACACAATATGCATATTTTATTATTATTGTTTCATGTTGGAATGGTATCATTTTTAAAGAAATACATAAGTTACAAATACTAAGAGAAGGTCTGAGAAGATCAATGCAGGTCTATTTCATCAAGTCAAAGATTAAGATTATCCATCCATTTCCCTAACCTGCTTATGCAGGACAGATTTGCGGGGAAGCTGGAGTGTCTCCCAGCAGTCATCATGCACAAATTAAAATAAAATAAATGAAAGACTCAAATGATTAATATTTCCTGTGCATTCAAGATCTTGGTGGAAGCAACTGATCCCTCTGGTCTGCAGAAATGTGCATGGGTGCAGGATGAAGCAGTAGAAGGCAATGTCACATTCATACAATAAAACAACACCATTCAGAGGACAATTAATTTGGTAATTCCTGCATGAAATCCAAAGTTTAATAACTTTTATTAGTCCATTCATCTTCACATGCAGTTTTAACCTATGCAGCATTAAGGGTTAACAAAGTACAAATACAAAGGTAATTGTACATACAATCCTTCTTATCATTGATTCATTAGTCCCGTTCAATTTGTCCATCCAGTGACATTTTACCTTGGGCAGTTCACCTTTCAGAACTAAGGGTCGTAACAGTGACAACATAATGCTAATTATGATATTTTCTGCTTTTCCTTTTTTGACACCAACCACAATGACAATTTCTTTCAGCGTTTTTAGCTTATTTGCCTACCCCAGTGCAAGCGGATCAAGCCTACTGCAGAGAAGCAACGATTTCAAAGTCAGGACTATAGGTGAGATTACTCAGTTATTGCGGCCTTGTTGGACTCCAGTCAGCCTTGTTTGGAGGTCTTCTCTTCACCACAGGTTCCAAACTTTGAGCAGGAAGCACATACCATAACCTAAAATTCTCAAAAAACCACCTAATCCAGTTTAGGGCTGCAAATAACCTGTGAATGGTGATAAATTAAAAGAGAAAATGTTCTTAGCTTCCATTTGGTTCTGGGTTGTAATCGGAAAGGAATAAAGAAGAACTCCTGCACAGCACTTAATATGAAACTTAATTAGAAATATATTTTGATTGTTAAATCTAAACTGTTAATTTTAGATTAAATAATTTGTTAAATTAATAATTACGAATTAATAGAGAATAACACCACTACTTCTACTTCAATCTTAATTCTCATAATGTCTCATAAGTTTATTGAATAATCGAATGAAAAATGAAAGTGGAAAGATATAAACACATACTTTAAGATAATGTGTAATATGAAACAGGAGAACCAAAAAGAGATTTAAAAAGAAAAAGAAGAAATAAATTCCTTACATTAGTGTACCAAAATACTACTAGAGAATGAATAAGCAGGAAAAACTACATAAAAAGAACCTAAATGAAAACCTCAAGAGAGAAGCCAAAATATTAAACAAAACAAACACCAGAATAACAAAAAGTCAGAGATTACCACCAGAAATTCAGTTTCGACTAACAAAACTCCAAAAGAAATAAAGTAACACTAAATTTAATAAATAAAAGAAAACCCAATGAGAAAGGGCCACTGGAGAGAGATGAACCATAATGTTGGGAATCTGACATTTTTAAATGGTAAACCAGGAGAAAGAAGCTTGAAACAGTAAAAGGTTAAAACTGGAAAAGTGAAAAGTGCCGAAACAACAAAGCTGAAGTGAATGATGAAAATCGAGATCAGAAGGACAAAATGAAGTTAGAAACCAAAGTGATCAATACAGAAAGCAAGAAATATTTGCAAATAGGTTTAGTGAAGGGTCTGTTTATCAGCAGCTTGGAAAAAGACACAATGAGGTGGGTGGCTCTTTAAACCCACTGCTGCAATTACCAGGAGGCCACGCCTCCCAATGATGGGAAAGGTTACCCTGGCAACTGGAACAAGCTGTGATGCACTTAAGGCATGCAAAATGGCCACCAGAAGAAATAAAAATGTAAAAATATAACATGAACCAGTCAATGCCTCAGCAAAAGACTGAGGCTGCAGCTTTTATAGAGACTTTGATGGCTTCCACAATTGATTGGCCTCATTCAAATCTGTGTATTAGCAGAGCTGCACCTTAATGCAAATGCATTTTTTATGTCTTTTTGGTTGAAACTGACATGTGCTAATTCTTAAACATTTTGCATTTTATTTTGTGTATGAGTGAAGTTCCCCTATTAAAAAAAAATGGAGACCACATTGACTTAAGTGCTCACCATGGGGCCCTGCTAACAAAAGGGACTCTGAGTATGCGAGAAAAGAAACCGACTAATAGCAACAAAAGTCCAAATTTTCATTGACAGGCACGTCATTTCGATCCTCACGATTGTAAACTTGTTCAATAAAACCTAAATGAAAAGCTTTAAAAGTAAAAAGGAGGGCATGATCAGTGTAGCTGTCTACAGTGAATGGTCAGTTTTATGAGATCATACATGGTGGTAAGGCTGTCTTCCTGGCATTGCAAACAATCTTTGCTTACTTTAGGGAGATGGGCACCATTCCAACTGACTGGAAAATGGGACTTGTTATCCCTATCTGGAAAGGGAAGGGTGATCGCTTGGATTGCAGCAGATTGAGTCTGAGTATCTGGGCTTGTGAGTATCCTGGATAAAAAACCAAGACCTCTTAGGCACAACCATCAGCAATGTGTCTGTCTGTGGAGAGAGTGTCAACTTTGATGATGTTTACTTACCTCACCAGAGTCCTGATGCTTCCTGCCTTGCTATATGGTTGCCAGACATGGACACTATCCAATGACGTGAGGCAAAGACTTGACTCCTTTGGTACTGTGTCTCTTCAAGGAATCCTTGGGTACCGTTGGTTTGAAATTGTGTCGAATGAGCGGTTGGTCGTGGAGTCCCAAATGAGGCACATTACCCACATTGTGAGGGAGCGTCAGTTATGGCATTAAGGCCATGTGGCGCAATTCCCCTAGGTTCCCCCACCTAACACCAGACTAGATAGAGAGTAATTTCTGGAGGGTGGGACTGGACCGCATGTCTGCCTGGGGGCAGATGGCAACCAGGATCCCAAGCTGTTTCATCATCTGGTGGGTGTGGCAACGCTCTGTACCAGTGCATGTTCCCCGACCTGACTTAAACTGACCTGATACATTTGATGTGTTCCTCTGTTGAAAAAGAGAAAATTATTGTCATTCAAAGCGAGAACCCAGTGGTGCAGTGAAAGGGAAAAAGTAAAGAGAAAGATGCAAGAGACGCTGTTTGCCAAAATCTTCACCTCCTGTATACTGATATTTGTAGCTTCCAAAAAAACAAAAATAAACCCTAAATGATAATTTGAACAAGCCATAGATACAATAGACTGAACTTACAAAGAATTAGGAAATGGCCAATAGTGCTGTTTCCAGTAGTGTTAGCAGCATTGTGCAGTCTGATAACACCAATAGCAACTGGGACAACAATGTGGAGGACAATGAGACCACTGAAAGGGATAAGATGCATCAAACAATGTAAAAACCGACAAAGTGACCCCTCCGTACAGTCTTTTATTTGGTGCAAATATACAAACTCAAAACACTCCATTTACATATTACCTTTTTGCCACAAAGTGACATAAGCCTTTTAAAAATGTTTAATGGATGTTTGTTAACTGTGCTATCAGATGAAAGCTGAATTCATCAATTCGTTGGTTACATTAATTGTAAGACATTAATGAATCATGTTTGGCGCCACAGAAGGCCAGTGGGAGTCAACCCAACCCTGGGGCAAAACTGCACCAAAAAATGTGTGCAACAAAGGCATTCACATTAACGCTTTGCCTTCCCATCAGGTGTTTATAATTCACATTTGCTACAATTCCTGCAAAACTGCTTTCAATGTGGGCAGCTTGTGATTTGTTTTCCCCATCTAGGACAGTCACTGTTGGAGAAGTGTAGGAATTTAGTTTAGTGGAGACTTATAAAAAGAAATGACAGGTTCACATGTGCATTAAAATTTTATTTGCTTTAAGTTTTGTGCTCTGTGATGACATTTCTGCTGCATCCAAACCAAAATATGTTTAGTGTAATGCCTGCTTGCATCAGTTAAAGTCAATTTATAAGACTTGTGGCATAAGGCCGTCGTTTATCCCAGCCAATACCCCCAGGCCGGCAGATGGAGCCCTCCCTGCAGCATGGAGGTGCCCTGAAGACCGGCAGGGAATTCTGGACAATGGAGTTTTCATCCACAGCTCTGCTGGATACCACAGGGGCCGCTAGATGGAGCTGCAGGGAGGAGCAAAGAATATTATTTGCCCTACGCCCCGGAAGTACGTCCTTGTCACATGGACAAGGGGAATGACGTACGTTTCTTCATGGGGTGAAGAAAAAGGATTTTTATCTGATCCGGAAGTGTTCCTAGTCACGTGGACTTCCGGGTCGAGGACTATAAAGGACTGTGGGAAATCCCCTGACGTTGAGAAGAGCTGGGTGGAAGGGTGGCAATGCGTCTGGGAGTGTGGAGGATTATTGATTATTATAGTGTGTATTGGTGAGTTTATGAGTATTGTGGAGAGGAGGGTGCTTTGTGCACTGTGCATTATTAATAAAGTCAACTTTTGGACTTTTATCTGGTGTCTGACGTCTTGGACAAGGGTTCAAGGGAGCGATAGCGCCCCCTATCTGTCACAGACTTTAAAAGAGGAGTTGAACGTAAGGTGGCACTACTTATTGCACACACACTGAAACTATCCTTTTTTTACATGCTTTGTATTTTCTCTCTTTGTACAAGTGTTTCTTTCTCATTTCATTATGTTTTACAATATCTTTCTAGTACATACAGTATGTGTTAAAGTGATAAAACCAGTGTTCATGAGAGGCGTATACATCATAATTGAAATATTTGTATGCATACTGGAACAACAACAACAACAAAATTTATTTATGTAGCACATTTTCATACAAACAATGTAGCTAAATGTGCTTCACAAAATGTCAAAGAGGAAGCTACAAGAATAGAGAAACAAAATAGATTAGGCAATAATATTACAGAAAAAGTAACAAAGAAAGAACAAACCAAATGAATCTAAACAATCTTCAAAACAGAAAAATACCAAGTAGAAGAGTGGCATCCTTATATACAATATGATGATGTAAGTCCAGTGATAAAGTCAGATGGCCGGGAAGACAGAAAACACAAAATAAAACAAAATAAAAAAACTCCAATTAAGCTAGAGAAAATAAAATATGAATATAAAATGAACAAATTATTATGAGGTCACCTTGCCTTAAATGTTTAAACATTGTAGAGCATATTTATCTTGTGCTTTTTAGTTTGTACACTGTGAATTTGAGCATATGACTATAGCTTAAGTTCAGTTTACTCATCAGGTTCACCTCTTTAAATGGTAAGTTCAGTGGTTTACAACTGTCTTAATACTTAGCAAAATCATGCATTACACTTGGCACAGTTTTACTTTAGATAGCTTATTATAAATGGCTTATTATAGTGGCATGCAGTAGCAGGAGTCATTTCCTGTCATGGGCAGAGATCATACACATACATTTGAACACATGATCATATGCATTCATTTTTCATTGTTAATGTAAGACAAATCCATACTTTGATCACTGGTTCAAAAAGAGTTCTCAGGTAACAGCACTGCACCTCAACTGTGTCATAAACCTGAAGAGAACCTTGGCATAAAGTCCTGAAATCAGTAACCAAAAGCCCCACAAGGAGAAAGATCCATTAGCCTTCAGCTTGTAACACAGGGGAAACAAGGAACGTTTATAAACGAAAGATTTATTAATCAAAATAAAATGCTATTTAACAATGAAACTTCAAAGAGTAAAATGTTATTTCCCACAACCCAATCTTACCCTTTTTAGTGGCTTTGGGATCCAGTCCATGCTGACCCTAAGATGGCCTCACTGAAGATTGGCCACCAACATTCACAGAATCCAAGACACTATACAACCGTACGGTGAATCACGTCTCTGCACAACTCATTTTGGGTCATGAACTATAGTTTAAGAAACTATGGCCTTGACTAATTTTACAATACTTAAATGCACCGACAGCAATGTACAAATTAAAAATCCTGGACAAAGTGGTTGTTATGATTCCATCACATAAATGTTAAAAAAAAGTGGAGGTCTTGAAAAACCACAAGCCAACCAGGTCTGACTCCCCAAAATGGCCCTCAACACAGGCAACCTAACTCCAGCGTAAAAGGCAGGCTTCAGACATGCATAGGTCCAAAAATGGAGTCAGGCTTTAAAAGTCCAAAATGTCCAGAAAATTAAGAGAGGAAAACAATTAAATCTCTGGTGTTAGTTACTTCATACTTAGAAATTAATTCAATACATCAAAACTATTGTAAAAATAAGGACATGAACAATTAACAAAGCAAAAGATAACTTTTGTTTAAAAAGCAACACCTACAAGCAAACAAATTCAATAATCACAAAACAAAGACAGTACATTTAAACAAGGGAAGATGGGGAAAATCCAGGAAATCCAGAAATTAACAAGAAGCACCATCAAAATAATAAGGAGCAATCCTCAGTGCTGAGACAGTCATTTCATCAGGTGCCTTTCCTTAAATACCAGTGGGGTTGACTTCCCTGCTTCAAATTTAGGTGGCCCCGACCCTATGGGCTCAACATACAAGGCACAAGAAACCAAAAAGCAAACATTCATCAATACACTTTTTTCAATAAATAAAATGTTCATCCAATCATGCAACATAAAAACAGAAACAATAATATTTACAAAATTATATGTAAAGATTAGCAAAAGCTTAAATATACAGAAAGCACATTGAATCAGGGGTAAACCCCTGGCTGTACCATAACAGTAGTTAAGCTTGACACCAGGGCTGGTGTGTGTGGTGAGATGACAATGCAGTTGCCTCAGGCAGCATTTTACTCAGGGCAGCTTTTTCATGTAACCTTTTTTTTATTTATAACATTACAAAATAACAATACAAAAAAATTAGGTATGAACCTTATGAATTACACACACACTCATTCAGCATCTTATTTATACACTTCCTTTAAAAACAGTGAGAAATATTTTAATTTTTGAAAGTTTCATAATTTGGTATAATGTAGTTCACAGCAACTAGGCACGTTGTGAGCTTTCAAGAATCAAAACGGTGCATGTACATTTCAGAGACACATGCCAGTCTATGATATTGCAGTGCATTTTCCCGATACATGCAAAAATACTAAAAATACTTCATAGCCAGATGCAAATTTATAAAAATGAATAGCGGCTATGTACTGGTTTCAAATTATTTACAGCCCACAATGACCAGTACTCAAAAATGCTTTCAATGGAATCGTTACTATCAAACGTGTTTCTCAGAAAATTGCATGTTTGAGGCATGAGATTCCACATAATACGTAGGAACTATTTTTTGTATTTTACATTTCAAATGTGTATGATGAATAAACAACATATTCCAAACTGATATTGTTATTAAAAGAATGAGGCTGTTGGGTAGCTTGATATGTAAACTGTTATTGAAATCAAAGTATAATGGTTGTTTCTTAAATTTACCCATGATTCCTCTTTACATAGCATGGCTAAATTATGCAAATAATGCAATACTATTATGCAAATAATGCAATACTATTATTCAATGAATGTATGACATCAGATTTTCTAGCAAAGAGAAGAAGGAGGGAATGTAAAAAAGTCATTAAAAGTCATTGATGGTGCTGAACAACAGAGGATGAGATTTGTGGAGTTTTTATACAACTTAATGTAAGCTCATTTGAGAGATGCTTATCTCGTCTTTAGCAGTGCATTTCACATTTAACATTTTAATTGTTTTAAATACCCATTTTGAAATTTATTTTTTAAAATCTAATCTTCTTTAATTGTTTTATATTTTTTCAAAAATAAATATTTTTTAAATTTTTTGTCTGTTGATCTTTAGAATGGACTTTATTGTGGAAGCCTGTATAGCAATATGTAATACATGTGAATTAAGAGTATTTAACAAATGCCCAGTAAGGATACATTTCCAATGCTAGGATTGTCAAGTAAAGGGTGGCAAAAGTGCACACTGCGTCAGGTGGCGTTATTCCATGTGCCGGCCCTCCTTGCCACCATCTTGAATAGTGTTGTGCCAAGCTGGAAGCACCTTAATATTTATTAAGTAACCAGAAAAAATGACATAGCCAAAAGATACAAGAGGGTCCAATAATGAGAGGTCAAAAACATGGCAACCAAAACCAAAATGGACTCAAAGGGTTCAAAAGCGAAAGGCCGACAATAAGAGAGGATTAAGTAAGTGTAAAAGGTTTCAAAATAAAGGCTTTAGGAATTTGTGAACTCAGATAGGGAAGTGAGGAAAAGGCAGCCTTTTTATCTCGCTGCATCTTAAGCAATGTGTCATGACCCCTGAGGACATGCCCCTAACAATATGGGAGCAGCCCTGACAACAGAAGTACAAAATGGCATCACCCTGTAATTGACAAATCTGACAGTGAAAGTGTTCCAAATACTCTATATTATGAAATCAAAAACTACATACATAATGAAGAAACTGATATCAAAAATGAATCTACCCTGGAATCTGGAAGGCTGCCGGTTCAAATCATGTTACTGCCAAAAGGGATCACACTCAGTTGGGCCCACAAGCAAGGCCCTTGAAATGAAAATTGCTCCATGGGTGCAGTACAATGGCTGACCCTGCACTCTGACCTCCAAAGGTCATGCAAAAAGACAGTTTCCCTTCAGGGATTAATATAATGTACCAGTGTCATGTGATGGAATTGGAGCACCATCTCCAACAACAATTTGGCAATTGGCAAAAAAAAAATATATCCAAAATGGTGATGTCTGCAGTAAACAAAATGGTGGTATGATAGCATCATAAAAATAATGGTAAAATAATAAATACACAAGAACATGTTAATAGACAAAAAATAATCCAGTATTTAATTCTACATATGGAAAAAGCACCAACTAATTATGCTCATTTTGGTTTCTCTCTTTTTTATTGTTATTAGCTTTGTTTTAGTATTATTGAGTTTTGGCTTTCTGCATGAGTGGCATGGTGGCGCAGTGGTAGCTCTGCTGCCTCGCAGTAAGGAGACCTGGGTTTGCTTCCCAGGTCCTCCCTGCGTGGAGTTTGCATATTCTCACCGTGTCTGTGTGGGTTTCCTCCCACCGTCCAAAGACATGCTGGTTAGGAGCATTGACAATCCTAGATTGTCCTTGGCGTGTGTGTGTGTGTGCCCTGCAGTGGGCTGGCACCCTGTCTGGGATTTGTTCCTGCCTTGCGCCCTGTGTTGTCTGGGATTGGCTGCAGCAGACCCCTGTGACTCTGTGTTAGGATATAGCAGGTTGGATGATAGATGGATTTCTGCATTCGTTGCAGTTTGATTTTGTTTTATCCTTTTTGGGTTCTCTGATTTCACTATTTCCTTAATTTGTTTTTTTATTTTGTTTCAGTTCTGAGGAGTTTCCCATTTATTTTGAATTATTTCTGTTTATTTCTCCTCTTACTTTAATTATTATTATTATTGTATTTTTTTATTTTTGTATAATGCTTTAATAAATGTAATTAAAAAATTAAAAGGATTGCATGGGCAGGGTGTTTTTGGCAGTGACATTTGTTGGGAAACTCATAACAAAAAATACTTCAGACAACTAGAAGGTATTATTAGTGAAGTCTTGGTAATCTGTCTGCTTCCTGCCTGAGGCTCCTTAGTATCGTACCTAAAGCCAGGCTAAATATTAATGGGAACTACATGGTTAGAGGCAAGGACGGTGAAACTACAGGTCACATTCTATGGACACGTTGTAAGGAAGCAATCTGTGGAAAACAACATCATGTTCAGTAAAGTAGAAGGAAAATGGAAGAGAGGAAGACCCTGCACAAGTTGGATTGACACAGTGGCTGGAACAATGGGTTCAAACATGGAAGAATTGGATGGCTCAGGATCAGACAATGTCTCGCTCTGTTGTACACAGGGTTGCTATGTGCTGGGACCGACTCGATGGCACCTAATAACAACAACAACATGGTTGAACCCTGCTTATGAGATTGTGCTGTCAGCATCCCCTCTTTGTCTGTAAGCTCTTCTCTGAAATTAAGCTGTATCCATGGTACAAAACCTTCCATTTCTGTCCAGGGCTAATATCCATGCTGTCTCTAAACCAAATCTTTTTCAACTGCTCTTGTACATGTGGTCCTATGCCAACCACATATCCTGTTCTAGGGTTTGTTTGTGGTTGTCTCTAGAACCATCCTGTCGTCCTTCATAGGATCTCTTCTTGCAATGTGGAGAAAGAACTGAAGCCAGCATCTCCTTAAAATGACTAAACTGGAAAACTAAACATCCTGTTCTGAACGTTTGCTTTGCTGACAGATTCAGTATTTGACACACAACGAATTCTTGGGAGGCACCAGATAGACAGATATGTAGATAGATAGATGGATAATACAATATTTTATTTGTCCACAAGGGGATATTAAAGAAGAGTAGATCCAGCTTCTTGCATCGACAAATGGAACATTCTGATAAAAGTTTGTTGCTTCCAAATCTTCCCTGGCTGAAGTTACCAGAATTGTTGAGTCAGAATGATTCACCATTAGAGTGTTTCATTTCTGTTCAGTGGCGTAGCTGGCTTGCTGAAGGCCCCTGTGCAGCGCCCTAAGGTGGGCCTCTCCTGTCCAGCATAACAGTTAGTAATTTATTTGGGGGCGGCTGGGCAGTGGCGTCCATTACTGTGTCAGTGTAAGATCTCACGTGCCAGGGGTAGTTGAAGGGAGCAGGACTTGCAAAGTCCCCACTGACACCAAGGGATAACAATGGTGCTGGTGACAAGCAAACCACCTCTCTAAATGGAATTAGTAATAACTTTTTTAATCACATTATTGTAGCCACAGTAAGTTAGCAAAAATAAAGTAAACTGTGGGAATGAAATGTGGGAGGTGTGGGTAGTAGTACATGAATATATGTAAAATATGGACCTGCTTACCTTTTCAAGACAACTTTGTGAAGGAAACTGATTAAAATGTAACCTAAGCTAGGAAGTAGAAACTGTTCTGTGCTATAAAGTGAAGCAATTTCAATTTGTAACAAATTAAAACGACACCAGCAGCTGACAAGCTACTACTATACAATCGACCTGTTTTACACAAGTTCTGAGAAAATGGACATCATAAAGTGTCCACGCTCACAAATTCTCACAGTAGTGACACTAATGCAGAGTAAGCCATACTAAGATACACAAGAAAACAGATTACAGATATGTTAACTGTTAAAGCTTAAAAAAATGGAACTGACTGACAAGTCACAAATCATATTACTTCTAATATCACTAGTACCTTAAAATACTCACTTACATGCCTTTTGTTGCACAAATGTCTCAACAGTGTTTGGCACCTCAAGTTGTCTGGCACACTCATTTTCAATTGAGAATACAGCTTAGCCACTAAGTCTGTCTTGCGACCATGTGCTTCTGTGGTAATTTTCTAAAACGATTGTTTTACACGCAGATGTTTTTTACACGCAGTAACAGTCATTGGTATGGTCAGCATTAACACGTAAGCTGTGCAGATGTCACTGAAAGTAGACAGTGGTTGACAGGATGGATTGAAAACTTGCATGAAATGACAACAAGTGAGCGGAAAACACCAGTGAAATGTCGGTGCTATAGCGTTCAAGATCTGCTGCAGCATACAATTTGTCGTCAGCCATCGAGGTCAGAGTTGATGGTAACAAGACATTGAACGTTGAAGCCACTGCATCGAGACTGTGAAACTGTTGTTTTAGTTAAGTTATTAAATTTTTTTTTAAATCTATAGGCCCCTAGTGGGCCCCCCAAGCTCATAGGCCGTTGTAGTTTGCATAATCCATTGCTACGCCATTGTTTCTGTTGCTGAGTTAATAAACATTAACAAAGATAATGTAACTTATCCCTGAGGCAGTAACATGGACACATTCAGTCAGTATTTCAATGTCTGGTTTACACATCTTAGTTCTAATTATAATCTGCTCGGTTTTTTACCATTGTTCATTCATATACTGTAGATGTCCAGTCCTCCTCCTGCTTTTTCCATTGTCTGATTATATCAAATGAAACTCATCCAGCATTGAAATATACTTTATCTATCATTTCTTGGGTGACTGTATGCTGATGGAAGCTGAAAAAAATAATTACAGCCATTCTATAATCCTGTGTGATGCCACTTTAATTTGAGGCTGGTCTGTGGTTGAGCCATCCACTCATGCACAATTTAATATCAGTTTGGTGTGGAGGATCTTAAGTGGCCTGACAAAATGAAAATCAGTCCAACCTGTTAACTACGTTGCAATGCAATGCGTATACAGGTGGTGCATTTAATTTTGGCATTGTTTTATCATAACTAAATGCAAAGCAAATGCATTGCATTTGACCAATCAGCGTCCAAAGGAGTGGCAAGGGTCATCAACAGTTGTGGTAAGAGGGGTTCCACTTTTAAGATATTACTGTTGTCCAGAGGAAAGCATGAGTTTCTTCAATGTGGAGTGATTAAGTATGTTGTAGGTCTCACTGAAAAAGTTTACTCTTATGTTACCCCAACTGTTGACACCCCTTGCCCATCCTTTTGATGCTGAGTGGTCATTTAATTATATTTAGTTTTGGCATAATTAATACAGGGTCTTTAATTGAAATGTAATACATTTGGAGCAGAGGCTAAGGCAAATGTAGTATGTTTGGTTTGCTTTTAGTTATAACATGTGATTTATGGACACAAATTAACATGTAATACATTTTTGTATTGCATTTTAAACTGACAAGAAAATTGTATGCCATACTGTAAAGTAATCGGCCATTTGGTTGATATGTTTTTAATTTTCACACAATTTAACCGTGTCAAAATTAAATGACGCACCTGCATACATATTGAGTTGCAATGTAGTTAACATATTGGATTGCATTTAATTTTGACATACATGATCTTCCATATGCACAGAGCCCTGACATCAACCCTACTAAACACATTTCAAATAATTAAAACACCATTTGCAAGCAAAGCCTTCTTATCCAATATCAGTACCTGAATTCACAAATCCTTTTGTGGCTCAATGAGTACAAACTTCCACATACACACTCTAAAATCTTGTAGGAAGATTTCCGAAAAAAATGGAGGCTGTTATAACCAAAAGGGTGGGCCAACTCCTTGTTCAGGCCCATGGTTTGGAATGGGATATTCAACAAACTCATATAAGTGTGATGGTTAGGTATCCAGAGATTTTTGTCCATATCCCGAATACTACTGGAATAATATTGTCAAACTATATTTCAAATCTGGCTGGAGTGTATTCTACTGTATGTGGAGTGTGTTGGTATATCTCATGTTATCTAGGAACTCCAATCGCCTCTCCTGGTCTAATGATATTCTACCATATTCTTTATCATCTGTAAATTGCTTCTGTGATTATTAATACAGTGTTTCTTGTTTATCTTCCCACTGAGATATATTGACATAGCACTCAACGGCTTTCTGCTGCCTTCCTGCAATTATCAGCATTACACTCCTAATCAAATCTACCAGTCAGTATTAAACAGGATGCTCTTCAACATCCCTATCATCCAACAAAGCAAGTTTTGAACTAAAGATCTGCTTAGACCTGCAGAACACCTGTGGAAAAGTGAGGTCTTCATTACGCATTTCAGTCATTCAGGTAATATGTCATGTCCCAGCTCACTGGTCAATGATAACTAATAAATTAAGGTTGCGTCCTGAGTGAGCGGTTGGGAGCATGCACTGATAGCACGTTGCCGCACCCACCACATGACAAACCACCTGGATTGGGACCCAAGTGCAGCGGGTGACACCTCAGGTTTTTTTACAGTGGCTTGAGTGCCTCCAACCCCTAAGTTTTCCCTGTAAATTGGAGGACCTGCTTGCAGGGCTGGATGCAGATTAACGTCATACCCATGACAAAGCAATTGCAGGTTAAGGGCCTTGCCTAAGGGCCCAACAGAGTAGAGTTACTTCTAGCATTTACAGGATTCGAACCGGTAACCTTCTGATTGCCAGCACAGATCCCTAGCCTCAGAACCACCACTCTGTGTCCAGGAAAACACAAATAAAAATGTAAGTCAAGAAAGCTAACAAAGGGTGGGCTGGTGTACTCCATTATCACTCAGTCCTTACAGCAAATGTCACCTCAATGACCATAAAGATGAAGTATATTCTGAACTTGGAGCACATAAGGTCTCCTGCCAAGTCGTTTAAATTTTCCTCGATGCTAGTTTAGTGCTATTGGTGGATCTTTTTGGTGCCAACCCAGAATCAGTATCAACTATAGATGGGACATTACTCAGTACAGTAATACAAGCTTAAATTAAAGCTCCAGCAATCTTGTGTCCCTAACTGATTCTATTGTCTAAATCATGAATGGTGATCCAGAATCTAAAAAGGTCATCCTCTCAGCTCCACAATAAAACTTTGGTCTCATGAGCTTCACCATATGTCAAACACCGTCTTCTTTGGCCAGTTCAAACTCAACATGAGATTCACCAACCTGTTGTTTGTAATATAACATGTAACATTCTCAAAACTGCTTCATCTAGTCACAGGCCACAGAGGGTCAGAGTCTTTTCCAAAAGTAATAGTCACAAGACAGGAAAAAGCCCAGGATAGGACACCAGTCTATTACAGGGCCCACATACTGAAACTAGCAGCAAAATTACCCACTACCCTTCTGTGACACCTACCAGCTCTTTTACTTGTGATAATGTAATTTTCAATGTGATCATGTAATTACTATATGTGAGCAAGTGATGTGACTTGTGTTATTGATTAACAAAACAGGAATTTGTTCAATTGAGAGGAGATTGTTCAAGCTTGTTTAATTAACTTATATTTAAGTTATTGTCATAACTCTCTGATACCATTCAAAGGTGGTTGATGCCATATTCCTGTGGCTCCATTTGGGTGTTATAAATAGGATCCAGTCCTCATAATTCATCAAACTGATCAAGCACCCAGAAAATTTCCTTCATGTTGTGCACTGTGAGATAATTAGAAAGAACTTCACCTTAAATGATAATACTGTGTCCTAAAGTAAACTTCCCTTACCCCAGGACACTTAGGAATCCATTCCCAAGCAACCTTCTACTTAATCTGCTGTCCTGATAATACCCTCTTTGTCCTTGGTAACTCTATGCTAATCAAACTAGTAATATCTACTGAGAATCATATTGAGATTACACAAGGTATAATATCAATATTTTAAAAGATATTTTTCTTTGACATTCTTTATAGTGAACTAATCTATTCATGCATTATCAAACCTTCCTAATCTAATTTAGGACAAACTGGTCTAGAAACTATCAAGGGATAGATAGATAGTCACCAACCCTGGATAGGACTACAGTCCATCACCGGACATACAGAGCAAATTTAGAGTTGCAGGTCCACCTACCTAGCATGTCTTTAAGGTGTGGAAGGAAACCTTACACAGAAAGCATTTAAGCCACTATTCAAACTCAGAACTCTGCAGCTGGGACGTAGAAACACTTACCACTGTGCTTCACAATGAGGCAATGTACTCATAAAATAAAATACAGTACACACAAGTCATTTGGAATATGTCCACCTTGATATGTTTCAATAAGTGAACCAGTACCTGCTAAATGATATAAAGAGCACACGACACATGTTTCGCCGTAATTGGGGCTCATCAGGTGTACACACCATTGCTTCCCCTTAGGGGGGACATCAGTGCCTAAGGCAAAGCCTATGACATTATGCCACAACGGCTGGTTTGCTTACTTGACAGGATGAAGACCGGAGTATTACATTTATAGGTCTGAATTGTAATCTGATTATTTGGATGGTTACCAAAGGTTATAGTTAAGTATATTGAATATGTAGACCTATCTAGGCTTTCCTTTAATGTAATGCTAGGTACGTCATACTTAGTCATGCTACCATTGTTTTTATATCTACTGTCCAAAAATATAATCTGTTGTAAGGAAGGGTGGATGCTTCAAGTAAAAGCATTGCAGGAGCTTAGTTAATAGCTTTACTGCCTTACAATGCTTGGGTTCAGGCTTCATTTACTGAATGGGCCACCTTCTCTATGAAGTTTTCTTTGTAAGAACACAAGTCTTGCCATATCTAAATGTTTTCAAACATTTAGAGGTTGAGAACCCATCTGCTGCAGTGGATAGCTCAGTTTTTACATATGTAGGACATTCTGCACAGGTGCATCTAGGCCTAGCTATTCATCTTTACGATTCCCTGATAGGTTACATATATATCATAATGAGTAACTATGTACACTTAGGCAAATAGCTGTTTGGTTCTGCTTTGCTACAGTCAAGTCATTTGATTACTTCAGTGAAATTAACTAAGCCATTTAAAATAATAAAAAAAATGTTTAAATTAAGGGTGGTCACGGTGGCGCAGTGGTAGCCCTGCTGCCTTGCAGTTAGGAGACCTGGGTTCATTTCCTGGGTAACTCCCTGCATGGACTTTGCATGTTCTTTCCTTGTCTGCGTGAGTTTTCTCCCACAGTCCAAAGATATGCAGGTTAGGTGCATTGGCAAACCTAAATTGTGCTTGGTGTGTGGATGTATGTGTGTGTGTGTCCTGCGGTGGGCTGGCGCCCTGCCCAGGGTTTGTTTCCTGCCTTGCGCCCTGTGTTGGCTGGAATTGGCTCCAGCAGACCCCCCATGACCCTGTAGTTAGGATATAGCGGGTTGGATAATGAGTGGATGGATGTTGAAGTTAAATTTAAAATTTATAGTAATGGCATTTCATTTAGTATTTTTTTGTTTTGTTTTTATTTTTAATCTCAAAAAGATTGCAGAAGCCTTTGGAATTAATAACTTTCAGTAGCAATTTGGTATTTACTACGTTGTATTGTTGGAATCTGGGTTAAAAACCATGATGACTGTCTTTGTAATAGCGTGACCAGTAAATACCACTTTACTTCAGAGTATGTAGAACTCGAGGAGGCAACGTGCCATACTGCTTTATGCTATTATTGTTTTCTCAGGTAATGACAAATCCATCGCAAACTCAGCTGGGGAGCGGGTCTTTTCACGCTAACGTGAAGACAAGAAGCCTCATGCAAAACAGAGTGGCGTGCGTTGCTGGGGGCAACGGTTGCCATGTTGTTGAGCAGAATAGATAATTCCTCTGTTATAACGATTTAATAAGTATGTCAGACGTCACTAGGGCAGAAAGGGAACGCTTCAGTAAGCCTATATACTTCAGTACTTCAAAGCTCTTTTTTTTCCTCAAGCAGGACCCTGAAGAAAATGGATTTTCTAAAATATGAAATGCATAGCAACTTCCCTCACGATGGAACAAATGACTAGAAATATGGAAGCAAAGCTTTCAGCACGGGGAAATCATGTGGCAAATACAGCCACAATTTGATGTTTAGTACATCATTTATGAATTATATGCATTTGGAAACCAAAATTCTGCACTCTTGTTTTAATACTCAGTGGACATTCTCACTCCTAAAGGAGGATGATCTTTAGTAACAAGTAACATCAAATTAAGTCTCTAACAAAGCTGGCTTCTAGGCCAGTGTCACTTAGTGGGTAGAAGTGAGATTTTGGTGCTCCACTTACTTTGAGAGATGGATATGTTGCCAACGTTAAATTTTGGATGATGTAATATATGACTGTTCTGCTTTCATATCTTTTGCATTTACTTTGTAATCTCCTTGAGTGAGCCAGACAGTCAAATTCCTAATGTGATGGCTCAAATTAGTGTGTTTTGTGAGTCAACATAAACTGAAAATACGTTGTCTGCCTTAACATGTATCAATATATAACAATCTCGAATCAGCAACAAATAATTCTTAAGATTGTACCTTCTGATTTCATTTATTCTCAAAATTATAAGACAGCAACAGATAGTTTCACTTCCCCTCTGCATTCAATAATTTTAATGAAACTGCTTATTTCAATGCAAGGCTACAAGATGTAAGCTACCAATACCTAAATACCAATGACTGAGAAGTCATCTCTCTTTTATAGCCATATTCACGTACCGTACATAGCCACTCTCTTATTGTGCCAATTTAGAGTCACCAGTAAACTGATGCTGTACATTTTTAGCATTCTGGAGAAATCACAAATAAAAAATGCTCACAGATTGTGACTGGAGGGAATCATACATAGGATGTTGGAGGTTTGAGACATCACCATTACATTTGTTTGCTGCCCTTCTCCTCCATATATGATGTAAAACACAACCTCTTTATAGTAAATGTTATTAACTGACTACTGAAGTTGTTTTAACTGAGACAATTATTTTCACACCCACTTTACCCACTGGGTCAATCAACCATTTTTTAAATAAAAAAAATGAAAAATAATTATCATTAGAGGTGAGAAAAACTTTTCAACTTTAGATTCAGCAATTGTTGCATACAAAGCATTTTCTTTTATCCTTTCTTTAAGATCACTTTCAGATTGACTAATTATACAAAGTGTGGGTGCTAATGCAGAAAATAAGGTAACAAGACATGCTATTCTTAAACTTGCTAAACTTAATTCAGGGTTGTTGGGTGGTCTATCCCTAAGGCACTGGGCCCAAGAATGGAATAAACCCTTGACAGGGCACTAGTCTGTCTTAGGGACCATTCACGCACATGTCCACATGGGACAAATTTATAATCTCCTATAGCCCTAATCTCCAGTTCTTTATAGCTGTGGTGGGAATACCTGAGTAAAACACACAAACAGAAGAACAGAGAGGCAAACAACATGGCACAAGGATCTGAACAAGAATGCTGGATCTGTAAACCATTAGCGGTACCTACTATCCCTCTGTCTCACCCTGATAATGAATTGACAAAATATTTCAAACTGTCTCTCATAAAGTGAAAGTAAAACATGACTTTCTGAAATATCAGTTCAAATCCTTACTCTCTTTAGGAAATTGGGAAATATTTCCATGGAAACCTCCAAAAAGACCTATCTGTATGTGAAAACTGTCAAATTTGCAAATTCTAAATAGAAAAATATTTATTTTCAGTAATATTAAGCATGGCTACCATATCTGAAAATTAGTCTTTGATGTTGTTGGGGTTATATAGAAACTTTCAATGTGCCAGACAGGACCAACCCAAAAGAGCACACCAGTCCATCACAGAGTGCACTCGCATAATACACCTTCATCTAAAGCCTCCTATTATTCCAAATATGTCCATATTTGGGAAGTGGAAGGAAGTCAGAGACAGCAAAGAAATCCCATGAAGACAAGGAGAGAATGTATAGACTTCAAAAAGACAGCAGCCACATCAGGATTTGAATGTAATTCCTTAGAGCTGTAAGAGTCTTTATTCTGTAGAAAAAGTTATTCACTTTTCTAAAACGGAAGCAAGCTTGTTACTCAAGATGTCAAAAATGAAGACAAGAAGCAAAAATAATAGGCAATCACTTAAACCAGGAAATTATTTTTGGTTTCTACAAAAAATGCTCAAAGAAGAAAGATTACGAAACTTCTGCTTTAACTTCACTTTGTAAGCAAAAATACTTGAAGCAACATAATGTTCCTATTAGCTCTTAAAGTCCACTGCTAATTGGGAACTAGCAGCAAAGTGTGTTGCCGTTTATTGAGTCCTCCAAACCCGCTGCTAATTGGGAACAAGCAGCAAAGTGTGTTGCCGTTTATTGAGTCCTCCAAACCATAAAAATTTTCTGTAGAACTTTACTTATGTGATAGTTTTGGAATTACCTTTCAGGGGGCAAAGTAGTATAGCCTTTTGGGGTAGCATTATTAGATTGTAAATCACAAAGTTACCATTTCAATGCTCACTACTTTCTTATTGAACACCTCTCAGCAAGTCATGTAACTCCTTGCTGCTTCACATATAGAAAAATGCCAAAAACTGAACTATGCACTTGCAATTTGTAACCTGCAAAAAATGCAGTCTTGTTGAAATTGTCAACCCATTGAGCATACAAAGAGTCACACTGGTGGTGCCAACAAACTCTACTAGACCTAAAATAGGAACAGAATATCAGAATGTAGGAGAAGCAGGGGCCCTCTATTCATGATTTTGGTGTCAATAAGTATCTTATAGTATTCTTAATTTGTTCAACAATGAGTGTGTTTACAACTGTAGTTCACAATGAAGGAAATGCTAGCATACAAGAAAAATGTTCTTCTTTAATCTAGAAAATGAAATTGCTGACCTTCATGTTGAATTGTAACAATGTCAGCAAGCATCAATTTATGAAGGATATTAATCTATTAGTGGAATTCTAGCTGTGTTTCTGTAATGGAAAAAGTGGGTTCAGGAAATGGATGAATCAAGTTGACCAACAAAGAGCTACATAAACATTTGCAGTTAAGGTTAATAATTATTTGTATTTAACTGTTATAATGTAGGTCGGCACGGTGCTACAGTGACAGCACTGCTGCCTCACAGTAAGGAGACTCTGGTTTGCATCCTGTGTCTTCCCTTTGTGCAGTTTTCATGTTCTCTGTGTGTTTGTTATCCTAAGACATACATGTTAGTTGAATTGGCGATGCTAAATTGGCTATAGTGGAGTTTGGTGTGTGGCTGTGTGTGTGTGTGTGTGTGTGTGTGTTCGTGTGTTTGCTCTGCTTTCCTGCCTTGTGCCCTATGTTGACTGGGATAGGCTCCAGCAACCTCTGTGACCCTAGTTTGGATTAAGTGGATTGGAAAATGTCATATTACAAATTATCATGATAAATATGCAAACATTTATATTTCTTGTTAAGTTTTTGATTTTAGCAAGATTTCAGACTGTAGTATCTGAACAACACACAAATATTACTTTCAAGGGCCACCTAAACAGAATTGCACTTGTTGTCAGAGACTGCTGGGGAGGCGACCCGGCCGGGACGCCCAGGAGGACCAGAGGAGGGCTTGTGCCTTCCCCAGACCATATAGGGGCGACCGCCCTGGTACCTTTGGGGGCCATGGGTACAGAGCTTTGAAGCTCCACCTTGTAGGGGCCCGTGGTCACCACCAGGGGGCACCCCTATGCCTTTGGAGCCCTGGACCTCAGCACTTCCGCCACACCCGGAAGTGCTCCTGGGGAAGAAGACTGGGGACACCCGGAGTGCTTCCGGATGCACAGCTGGCACTTCCGCCACACAGAGGAGTGTCTGCGCGGGAGTGTCCGGAAGCACCTGGAGCCCATCCAGGCTTGCATAAAAGGGGCTGCCTCCCTCCTTTTGATGGCTGGAGTCGGGAGGAAGAGGACAGAGCTTGGAGGATGGGAAAAGAGAGGAGAGGAGAGGAGAGGAGAGGAGAGGAGGCAGACCAGAGAAGAGAAGAGAAAGGCATTGTGAAAGGCCAGGATTTGAGGGGTGATTGGTGCTGCGGCACTGGGATTATGCACTTTATTATACTGTACATACTGTAAATAAATGTGTGTTGGGTGAAAACATCATGTCTACCTGTCTGTGTCCGGGCTGTACCCCACATTGTATTTAACCACTGTTTAATTTTGTGCTTAGCAAAAACAGCTATTGAAACTGCTCATCAATTATAATTACATTATATCTATAGTAAAAACTAATCAAATCATATAAAATGATATTGAAAACCTTCCCTGAAATGACAAGACAGATGCATTTTATTAATAAACATAATTATTCAGCCATTATTCAGTTAGGCTAGTGGTATTGTCCAGGAAAAACAGCCTTATGTTATCAAAGCTACTCTCATTCTTTCTATATGTGCAACATCTCTAAAAAAAATAATTCACAAGTTTCTTTTTTTTAGTTGGAGAAAGGAAGACCCCTGAAGAGAAACAGTTCACTTTACAGGTATGTAATATTTGTAGCACAAATAAAAAACAGTACATAAACTACAACATGCAAATCCAAAATCTGAAAAGTATTAGTAAGTGATTTCACTACTAATCTGGTGTACTGTTTGTTAAAACTGAGCATCATGAAGATCTATGCTGTATATTTACACCTTTAAATTACTTTAAATTAAATCTGCTTTATATTCACTATGAAATACTTCAGATCTATCAAGAACACGGACTTATTTGTCAGCTGTAGCTACTGTATGTTTTTTTTATGGATTTTCTTAGTGGATTTATTCAATTCAGTACAATTCAATGTATTGCACATACACCTTACAACACAATGAAAGACATTTGTAGCTAGTCCTACTGGCGTATAAATATGAAGTGACAATAAAGTACATAGTGGAAAGGCACAGCAGACACACATGACTGAACTGATTATGATACTAATAAATAAATACATATGTAATCATTTTAATTCAACATAAATACATTAATAAATGAATATCAGATTTAAACATACAATGTATATCAGAGAGAATGGGTAACAATAATATGATGAAACTGAATTACCTGTGTAAACTGATTTGTAATCTGAAAGTCCATATAATAGAATCTTGGTCACAGGTCAAGCAGATTATTGTTTGAGGGTTAACAATTTAATAGGCACAGTCACTCAGAGTGTCCGGTGTATAGCATTGAATGCCATGATACTGCTTGTTGGACAGCATGTGGTAAATAGTTTGTTGCTGGGGTGTGTGGTCTGGTTTTTGAGACATCTCTAGCTATAAATGTCATGTTTGGATTGGAGCATAGCTCCAGTGATGAACTGGGACAATGTAATTATTATTAAAAAATTATGTGACTGGCCACAGTACTGTTGCCATACTTTATGTACCTAGTCAGTATGCCAATAGGTGCCAATAACCATATATGTGTTATTTAATTTATAATATTAAATTGTAAAAGACAATTTCTCCTCGGGGATTAATACAGGATAACAAATACCAAAAAAAAAAAAACAGTTATTATTGGAGCTGTGCAAATACCAAATTCTTTAATAAGATAACAATATGAGAAAATACAAAAGGCTTTGAATTTTTTAGTCTGAGTAAACAAAAATTAAAAAGGTTACATGATATACGTTTTTAAGATTAGCCTACTGTGCGCCCTGTGTTGGCAGGGATTGGCTCCAGCAGACCCCCGTGACCCTGTGGTTGGGATATAGCGGGTTGGATAACGAATGGATCACAATAAAGGTGTTGAAATACAACACATTTTAGATTCACCTTATCCTAAGTTCGTTTTACTTCTGTTTCATTTCTCAAAACAAACCAAGATCTACCGGTCTATCCATAGCAGAAAAATAATGCACTCTAGTCTATAGCTCAACTCGAAATGGCTCAGGGTCTCATTGTTTTAATAATCAAATAACAGCAGTTCATAATATGTGCTATTGGATAGTCCAATACCCTCTTATGCCAGTCTTATTTAACCCGAGCCACTCTAATTGGAAATTTTTTGTATAATGCAGTATATTGTTCACTGAAGAATAGGACACAAAGAACAAGGACGCATTTTGTGCTTAAAAGCGTAGATGACAAAGACAGTAAGTCTAATATATTTGTTAATGGTATTACTTTGACAACATTTAAACGGCATGTTAGTTCGGTTATATATAACAATACGAGCCCGATAAAAGGCTTGTTGTGACTGATAAGATTTCGCGCTACCGAATGGGTAGATTAATGAGCAGTCCACTTCAGATGATAAACAGTGGGCGACGTATTGCTTTCATGAACCCGTTGTGTAGTCTTTTGTCGCAGCACGGAGCACTAACGAGGCACCACGCTTTCTGGTATCCCAGGGGTAATCATCATCAAGAATCGAGCGCCCTCCCGTTTCGTGCTCTTGACGGCCTGACTTTTCCCCTGTGCTTGTGTGTGTGCGTCGCACAAGTTTTTTTGTTACTACGGAACCGTTGCTATAGTGTCAAGCTGGCGTAAAAAAGGATGGGAGGGAGGCGGGGCGGGGAATGACAAGTGAGTGTGTGTGAGAGAGAGAGAGAGAGAGAGAGAGAGAGGGGAACTCTGGATTGCTGGTTACCCGGATGAACCCTGGCCGCCATCTTTAGTCCAGTGCTACCGGCTGTGAGTTGGGACGCGGCTCGACATTGTGCCGCGAGAGAGAGCGAGCAAAAAAAGAGAGAGAGCGCGCGCGTGTGCGAGTGAGTGAGCGAGCGCGAGACTCACCCTCACCCTCAACCGATCCGCTTCTATCCGCCCGCAGAACACCGCCAGCCCGCGTCAGAGCACCATGGAAGAGCGAGAGGACCTCGTCTATCAGGCCAAGCTCGCCGAGCAGGCTGAAAGATATGACGGTAAGACTTCCATTGGCGTCTTTGTTTTTTAATCTCATGTTATATTTTAAATGTATCGATCACTTGTTTTTGTTAAAAGCAAGGCAGAAGGGGGCGGTGGGGGGTCGCAGGACCACAATGGGGGGGAAGAAGGTTGAAGATGGAGTCATTGAGGGAGGAAGGGAGGGAAAGGAGATTGGGGAGACAAAATGGCGGGCGGGAGAAAATCGTTTTCCTAAGGCGATAAGGATATGGATTGCAGTACAGGTTTTTATATGAGGCTGCGTTTTAATGTGACGAGAGGGCACTAAGAATGTTCTCGTCTGTTTCTCATTTTAAAGCACCGGTCTCTGTATTCATAAAATAGTGCCTGATAGAGGAGGGGCTGCGCTCTTGTGGTCACAAATGGGAGTTAAGAGGGAAATGCTGGGGAAAGGGGATGACTAGTAACCGTGGAATGGTTTTCATTACTTGATCGGTGAAGAGAAGTGGTAGTTTACGGAGCGGCGGAGTCTTTACCTTTTCAGTAAATGAACAGCTTGGGTAGGGTATGATAGGGAGGGGAGGGGGTGGATTGTGGGAGGAAGACAGACGTTTTGTTCCTAATGGCGTAGGAAAAAGCGTGCCGCTGCGGCTGGGATTACCGCGCACACACGCCCGATAGAAATTTGCACACAAAGAGGTGCCGGACAGTACAGACAAAAAATCACATTGGTTGCACTTTTTAGTTGTGCACATCTTCTTTGCCGCCACCATACACTCAGTGTCTCCCGAGATTTTAAAACGTGAATATGGCTGCATTTTTTTAAGACTGCCACACTTGGGGGTGGTTCAAAATGGCGACTACGTGCAATGTGTCGAATGGATTTCACTTTCTTTCCCACAAGAGCGGCTTGAACCATTCAGTTGTCGTGTTCCATTTGTCTTTGTGATGTTAGCTTACAGCCCGTAGTTATTCTGGAGTGGGCGAGATAGGCTTGTTTTAACAATCTGCGTCTGGCGTGTTATCCTTTCAAGAAAATCGGTTTTATGGTCTCCTTGGTAATACTGCACAAGGTTGAGTTTATTTAATATTTAGGCGATTTGATTTCTCCGTCGTGGAGTTGATGAATCAAAATGCACCCGCGCTAATGATTACTAGAAATAGTATTAAAAAATGCATCTCAAGTTGTTTTCATCCATTGTGGGTGTGGTGGCACTTGAAAATGGCAATGGATTTCAGCGTATTTTATAACCTGGCTCGAGTATCAAGCGGGCGAGGTACGGAGTGGGCCTTTTGAAACATACATAGAAATTGATTTCAGAGTAATGTATTTGCCAAATTCTATCGTAAAGGGACACGATGCTGAATTATAAATATGGCGATGCTAATGTCTATACAAATTCTGAGCACTAAAAGGCACACAAACTGTAACTGGAGATCTGCTGTCTGAAAATCCAATTAGCGAATAAACGAATTTTCGTCAAAATGACTGTTGCTAGAGGGGTGGGATCAGAATGTGTCTAAACTATTTCCTGGTGTGATTCCTACACTTTCCCATCGGTAGTAGTCGCCAACAGTTTCGTTCTGTCAGCATTCGGTTGCACGTTTCAAAGCTCTTCGTATACTGTCGTCTTGACTCATTGTATCTTTGAGAGAATTCTGTGCCATTCTTGATTTCTCCTATTGCAGGCACGAAAGGATTATTTACGTATCGCGTTCCCCAGTTTTTTAATCTATAAAGCGAACCTATTGAATTCCTGAGACCTTTGTGTGATTAGGATGTTTTAATTTGGCATGGGCTATTTTCAAATTCATGTTAATTCAGGTATATCCCGAAGGTTTGTTTGCATTTTGATTGCCGGCACTATTGTCCCGTATTGTGTTAGGAGTGGCAGCATGTACCTGTTGAAGCTCAACGATTGACCGGTGCTCCTTACGGGATCTGTTCTGCTCTTACCGGATTCCGATTTCATTTGACCTTGGCGTTGGCTTAAACCGATTCGGGAATACGAGTTTGGCACCTTAATGGTCATTAACCGCGTCGATTTACGTGTCAGTTTCGTGCAGCGTTTATAGAGACCTCTGTAGTTGTTTTGTGTAATGTCTTGAAACCTTTTACAATATACATTTAAAGTTGGTGCTGGTTGCGTGAGGGCAAATGCTTAAAACTGAAACGCGTTTTTTTTTTTTTTGATGGAATGATGTCAGTCTTCACAACTCGCCACATTGTTCATTTCTGTCTTTAATGATGCGTCCCGTCTTTTTCTGACCCGCATAATCCAGACCAGGGCCGCTGTGTTTTCACCTTAATGATCGAGTACCCTATAATTTATTGTACAGTATCAAAACTTGTGATCCAGCTGGAGGTGTATATTTTTGGTCATTCCTAACCTGTACAAGTGCATTTTTATTCTTGGCTCTTTACTTGTATTGCCACTTGAAATTAGATTATCCATTTTGTGCCATACTTGACAGGTTTGGTGTTAGACATTTACTGAATCAGCTGGCCTGGCATTGCTGGAACTATGTTAAACTATAAGGTGGAACCCCGTTTATGTCTGTAGTGTCATATTAGTAACTTTTTGTGCTGTGTTTGGAACCGATGACAGTGATGATCCTTGGGTATTATTTTTTTATTAGTGTGTGACAGATCTTTCTTTACTCTGAACTGCACTTTTGTCTTTCTGGCAATATATTTGGCAACAATTTGTTGTATGGAAGTTCATTAAGTGTTTTATCAACGAAAGACTACGTACGCAATGGTGTCCTTGATAGCTGGAGTTAAACTAGAGTAGTTGTGGAATTTGTCACATAGCATTTTTTGTTTTATATGTGCATGTGCACATATCTTTCTGCTTCTCAACACTTTTTTCTCCCTCTTACCATGATTCAGTACAGTCTCATTTAGTTCTTGTGTGTGGATTTTTCAAAAAATGCTTCCTTGTAGGCAGTGTCTGCTATGAGTCATCAAGCAGCTGTGAGGTAGGAAAAACACATTGCACCCAGAATACATAAAACTTTGTATGTTCATTTGCAGACTCGGGTTTAGACTTGCAGTATGTGCTGGCTGCTGTGTGTTAAGATATTTAAACCTTGTGATATGTTTTTAACAACTATTATTTTAAAATCTAAATAAAATGTGCAGTGCCAAAGGCTACTCTTGACAAACTGAGAGCTTCAGAACTTCATTCCAAAGTTTGGTTTGAAAAGTTAAATTTGTTCAAATTGAATTTTATTTTTAATTGGTAAAGAAACTAAAAAAAACATGTGATCAGATACTGAAACCCATTTACATTTATGAAGATATTTTTTCCTCTTCGTGTGTCTGCCAATTGAAATTATACCTTAATTTTACCATTACAGTTTTGTTTAATGGTGGATCTATTTGTTTTTAACTTACAACTTTATGTACTTAGTCACAGAATAACCAGTTAATCTAACATGTATGACTGACAGTTGCAGCTTGTTACCATGAATGTTTGGAAAGAACATGATTCATGCTCAGTTCAGCATTATGCCGAACGGTATATATGGGCATTTGTATAGAAACGTTTTGAATTTAGTCATCAATAAATTATCTGTCTCTTCCCTGTGTAAGCATATTGTTGTGTCTGTACATTCAAGCACTGAGCATGAATTGCTGATGGAAGGTTTGTTGCTGTAGACATCTGTAGTAGGGATGAACTTTGCACTAGATTTTGTAGATAGTGTGACAGTGGTGGGGGTACTGGATTTAAACCATCAGGTTGCATTTTCAATCTCCACCTTGAACTTACTGAATAATTGAACCAGTCGCTTAAGCAACCTGAAACATGACTGTGGAGGTGCTTTGCTTTTTGTTTTAAGGTGGACATTATCTTTATAGTTCAATTTACAGAGAACTATAGTTGGTTGCCCCGGCATATCATAAAATACTATGTATTCAGTAAATGTGGAAAAGAGGAGAAACGGATAGTTTGCAGGTCAATATGATTTTGTGGAGAGTTTATACTCCTTTATGGTGAAGCAACTGATAAGTCTCTGACTAATTAGAATCTATATTACATTCACAGCACAAAGTTGGGTCTTGTTTTTGATTCTACATTATCCTGGAATATTTTTTGGCAATGTAAATATGGATGATATTGGCCATGAGCAAGTACATAATGCAGCGAAATACAGGTTAACCAATACTAGTCAGTGTCAGAACTAGTTACTCATTCACTGGAAGATCAGTGCTTGCATTTTTTCCTTCTAGCCAGTTCTTTTCTTTTGATTGAAAGTTTAAATGAGCTATTAAGTCATTTTCATAGGTTTCTATTGTTAATGTACAAAAATTAGAGCAACTAAGTGGCTTATATAAAATTGTCTTGGAAAAATTACACTGAGGTCTCTGTGTATTGTGAAAGTGTGCGTTGCCCAATATATCTAAAATGAATGCTGTATTAACCACTCTGAAATTGCTCTTTAAACTGACATTTTTAAGTCATTAAAACAAAAAGGGAAATCTGTATATACCCGATTCAGTGTCGCTAATGTGTCTTTATTAATGAAAGTTTAGTTTTTCCCCTTAACAACAAAGAGAAACATGTGGTCTGTTTAACGTGTTAAAAATATTGTCACATCCCGGGTCGGCAATGAGGCACCTCAGGCGGTGCTTTGGTCAGGGTGACACTTTCATGTAACTTTTTTTTTTTAACATTATGAAACTATAATACAAAGTGTAGTGTGTGCCTAAAGAGTTGCATACACGCCCATTACCTTATTTATATACTACCTTTATTCATTTAAAGATTTAACATTTCGTATTGTGCAGTTCATAACAATACACCACATGTCTAAACATAACACTGGTGTTCATTTTCTTGATTTATACATGTTCATATAGTTAGGATATAGCGAGTTGGAAAATGGATGCATGGATATAGGTGCAGGAGAGTGGTAAGAAATGGGGTGGCGGGGAGGGGGAGTTTATGGTAGAAAAGTTGTGAAGGTAAATTGCTTCTCTTTTCCCCATTTCATGTTTCTGTAAGAGGATTGAATCAATGTCCTATCACATTAGTGCAAAATAATTTTATCTTTGTTTGGCACTAAAATCAAAATAAGTCTCCAGTATGTCTGTTTTTCACTTGCCGATCTGCCAGGTAGCTTACAGTGCAGACTGCCGTAATATAATGACAAAATTCTCCAAAATAGAAGTGTAATAATCCTCCTTAACCATTATTCAGATTTGTAGTATCTTTACTAATTTATGCAAACAATGCAACATAACCATCCAAGTAATGCACAGTGTCATTTTTTTAAGAGAGTGCAGCTACTGAGATTTTTGTAGCATGGCAGGAGCACAGGTGTATTTAGAGCAGTGTTTTCCAACCATTTTTCTGTGGTGGCACACTTTTTGTAACCCAAAAAATCCCAAGGCACACCATGATTCTACCATCCAGGTCTCGACCATCTGAGGAGCGTGTGTGTCTCAGGTCTGGACCCAGGGTGTACTGCCAGTAATTTCCACAGGGTACTGGTTGAGAAACATTTTGTGTAGAGTATAATTACCAAGTTGTTGAACAGTTGAAGATAGTATTTGTGGAGGTTTAACACAAGTTTTAAATGTATGCTTATTTAAGAGATGTGTATTCTTTTAATTAATGCAGTCTTTAGCAGTGCATTCAAAGTCAACGGTGGTCTGGATCATTTTTTTTTTTTACTTTCTCGTATAAGTATAGGGAAAGTATTGTAATTGTCCATAGATTCAATGTCAAGATTTGGATGAATCTTGATGTTTTAGACCTCCCTGAGTCCGAAAATACCATTTTTGAAATTAGGTCTGTGTGTGTGTGTATAAACACGATAACTTGAGTACGCTTTCACTTAGGTCAACCAAATTTTTCATACAAGTATTAGGTACAAAACATTGATCAACTTTTGGGGTATTTGTTAATCCAGAAGTGGTGATTTGCCTTTTTTAATGTAGATGCGGAGTCTGATTAATTCAGCTTTTATAATGTTCAGTATATTGATTTGATTTGTTGATGGTTCTTTAATGTACATAATTTAAATAGATAATATTGTCTTGCTGTTCAGTCCTCAAATATCCATCTCCATATCTGAGTATACGAGAAAGTCTAGTTGAGACCACTCCCGATTTTTAAACTTTGACATGTCTGTCTCATACTATGTCAGTTTAATAATTGATGCATTTGTCTCCTTTTCTTCTTACCTTCTTTCAATTTGGCTTTTAGGAACACATTCAGATTGTCCTTTCTCAAATACCCTTTTTTTTTTTGGGAAATTGAGGTTTAAGGCTATTTCTGTTTAAACTGATATCTTTTTAATTTCTTTGTGTTGGTTCTAGATTAATGATCATGATTTATGCATTCATTTTAAAATTACATGTTTCATTAGATTTGATATACTATATACATTTATACGATTAATTTTTTGGGCAATTTCCCAATTTTTCCGTATTCTTGGCAAACGTCAGAACTCTATGTAAATCAGTCCCTTTTACGTGTGCATTTCTTGGGCTTTAATCTTTTACTGGCGAGTTCAGCGAAGCAGGTACTCTAGGTGAATGGAGATCAGTTCGTAGATATGATTTACTTCATTGTTAAATCATTGTTAAATTAAAGCAGCCAATACCTGTTTGTTTCTGTAAAACAAGTTCACTATTAAAATGCAATTACATAAGTTTATTTTATATGGGCAGCATTCTGTTTTTTAAACAGAATGTTTATATGCACTTCAGTAACCTGACTATTTACAGAAACGCGATTTCTGAAATGACATGGAAACATTCATCCCAGTTAAAGAAATTGGTTTGTCATCTCAGAAACCTGGTTAACAAAGGTAGATTTATCCCTGAATAATCCAATCGCATTATTTCTTCTGACTAAAATCTGTCTCAGTATTTCAGAAGAAATTGCTAAATTTGTTGAATTAAGCATTCATTGCTAATCACGGCAACATATTTTTAGAGCAGTAGGGTAACTTGTTAAGTAATGTACCTTATGTAGTCTGATTACTTTTTAAAGTAACATAATTCAGTTCTTATTGAAGTAAAAAATACCAGTGTTATTCCAGCAGAACTGGATGCAAGGTGAGAAATCGCACAGCCAAGTGGGAAATAGTTTGCTGTATGTTTTCCAGTAACAAACCTATAAATCAATTTGACTAAACATATTTATAAATTAAAAGAAAGTGATCACAGGTGTAATGCTTGCTTTTATTTATTTTTTTGTGCAGTTTGGCATTGGACTATTCGAAGATAACTTGCATAAGTAAATGTGGATTATTAAGAAAGAAGGCTTCTGCCTAGAAATGTTTAATTGAACTTTAAATCAGTATTATATTTCTTTCTTTTTTCATTTTAACTTGAGTGCTGTGACCTCAACTGAGTGGAACTGAAGATTTTTTTTTTTTGTATAGGAGTTGTGGCAGAGAGTCCTGTAAATGCTTTAAAATCAAGTAGACATCAACTTTAAAAGATTACCCTTATTTGAAATTGTACTGTATATTAGTAATTGAACAGAACCTTGAGAACAAATTTGATAGCCTAATCGATAATGTTAAATATCCGTTTTAGTACTTTATCACAGAGTGAAATTAATCATGTCAGTGTATCTGTAGAAATGGTATGATGTCATTAAATAAGATCTGACCCAAATTACTAGGAGATTTTCAGCAGATTGTTCAGTCCGTGTCTTCAAGAATTTGAGTGTTCTGAGGCAATGAGTGCCTAAATTTATTTTCTTATTGTAAATGGAAGTTACCATAAAGTAGCTGGTTATTAAAGTAATGCAGCCACTCATATTAAATTTATTTTAATGCACTTTATTTTTTAAAGGATTATTTGATGAACTGCATTTACTATAATTTTCAATTTGTCATGTTAAAATTCTGCTGAAGAGCTCATTAGAAAAATCATATAAAAATAGTGCAGAAATAAGAATACCTAATTACCATGTATATATGTACTGCCTTTAAATTAAAGGGCATTCAATTGTCAAAGGACTGGTATGGCAGCTTTTATTTTAATTTTTTTAGCAAAATCTATTGGGAGAAAGTATGGATAAATACTGTATTTAGGTAGGACCCCATGAATTTCATGGGAGAAATAATGAAATCTTGATATAGAAACGGACTTCAGATATAAACAAGTACTGAATTTGTAGTCCTAAGTATAGGTTCTTTTTGTGAATGCTGTTCTAAGCATATATCCATTGTGTTTTAATGTCTTTTTGTGTGTATACAGTATGCATAACCACTTGTGGTGAATCCAGCCCTCATAATTTAAAAAAAAATACAGTGGAGGAAATAATTATTTGACCCCTCACTGATTTTGTAAGTTTGTCCAATGACAAAGAAATGAAAAGTCTCAGAACAGTATCATTTCAATGGTAGGTTTATTTCAACAGTGGCAGATTGCACATCAAAAGGAAAATCGAAAAAATAACTTTAAATAAAAGATAGAAATTGATTTGCATTTCATTGAGGGAAATAAGTTTTTGAACCCCTACCAACCATTAAGAGTTCTGGCTCCCACAGAGTGGTTAGACACTTCTACTCAATTAGTCACCCTCATTAAGGACACCTGTCTTAACTAGTCACCTGTATAAAAGACACCTGTCCACAGAATCAATCAATCAAGCAGACTGAACACTCTACAACATGGGAAAGACCAAAGAGCTGTCCAAGGATGTCAGAGACAAAATTGTAGACCTGCACAAGGCTGGAATGGGCTACAAAACCATTAGCAAGAAGCTGGGAGAGAAGGTGACAACTGTTGGTGCAATTGTTTGAAAATGGAAGGAGCACAAAATGACCATCAATTGACCTCGCTCTGGGGCTCCATGCAAGATCTCACCTCGTGGGGTGTCAATGGTTCTGAGAAAGGTGAAAAAGAATCCTAGAACTACACGGGAGGAGTTAGTTAATGACCTCAAATTAGCAGGGACCACAGTCACCAAGAAAACCATTGGAAACACATTACACCGCAATGGATTAAAATCCTGCAGGGCTCGCAAGGTCCCCTTGCTCAAGAAGGCACATGTGCAGGCCCGTCTGAAGTTTGCCAATGAACACCTGAATGATTCAGAGAGTGACTGGGAGAAGGTGCTGTGGTCTGATGAGACCAAAATAGAGCTCTTTGGCATTAAGTCAACTCGCTGTGTTTGGAGGAAGAAAAATGCTGCCTATGACCCCCAAAACACCGTCCCCACCGTCAAGCATGGGGGTGGAAACATTTTGCTTTGGGGGTGTTTTTCTGCTAAGGGCACAGGACAACTTAATCTCATTAACGGGAAAATGGACGGAGCCATGTATCGTGAAATCCTGAGCGACAATCTCCTTCCCTCTGCCAGGAAACTGAAAATGGGTCGTGGATGGGTGTTCCAGCACGACAATGACCCAAAACATACAGCAAAGGCAACAAAGGAGTGGCTCAAGAAGAAGCACATTAAGGTCATGGAGTGGCCTAGTCAGTCTCCGACCTTAATCCAATAGAAAACCTATGGAGGGAGCTCAAGCTCAGAGTAGCACAGAGACAGCCTCGAAACCTTAGGGATTTAGAGATGATCTGCAAAGAGGAGTGGACCCACATTCCTCCTAAAATGTGCGCAAACTTGGTCCTCAATTACAAGAAACGTTTGACCTCTGTGCTTGCAAACAAGGGTTTTTCCACTAAGTATTAAGTCTTTTTTTGTTAGAGGGTTCAAAAACTTATTTCCCTCAATGAAATGCAAATCAATTTCTATCTTTTATTTAAAGTTATTTTTTCGATTTTCCTTTTGATGTGCAATCTGCCACTGTTGAAATAAACCTACCATTGAAATGATACTGTTCTGAGACTTTTCATTTCTTTGTCATTGGACAAACTTACAAAATCAGTGAGGGGTCAAATAATTATTTCCTCCACTGTATATAAAAGTTTGCGTATAAGCTGATTGGATGAGACTGGGATTGTGGACCAATGTTTAATCCTACTGCATACCTGTATATTTTTTTCAAGAATAATTAAGCAGATTTGATAGAGACCTGCTTAGGGTTGTAACGGTACGTGTGTTCGTATTGAACTGTAATAAGCTTCTTATGGTTTAGTACATGCAGTCATACAGAGAATATGTGTTGAATGTGTAAAGATTAATGTAACAGCGAACCAAATTTGTAAGTTCTGTACAAAAACCTTAAATTGTAAGCCTTTAGCTAGTTTATCCACAGGCTAATTGGCTTCTTACGGTATCAGTCACACTGGCGAGTTAAATGCTACAGATGAGCTGGAAGACTTACTTGCTTTTTTAAATCAAGTGAGAAAATTTAGTTCCCAGTGACTTACGATAACAATGGAGAGTGAGCAGTAGATCGAATGAGGACAGTGTGTTGACACACATTTAACGGTGTTATCCAGATGTTCCAATCACTGGAGCTTGGCAAGGCTACCTGCGATCTCCATCACTCTTACTAGTATTGGTCTCTTTTAATAATGCAAGAGATGCTTCAGTTTGTAACTGATTACTTTTTGGTTTTTATTAGCCAAGCATAACACACTCTTGTATATATTTTATGCGTTTACTGCTTAATACTCTCTAGGCTGTAGGCTATCAACTAGACTGCCTCAGGAGTTGAGTGGTAACTTTTAATGTGAAATTAAAAGAATTCTTTTAAATTTTTTGTTGCTTAAATCACATTGTACCAAACCAAAGTGTGAACTGAAATGTGACTTTTCTGTACTGTTACACTCCTAGTCTTGCATAATAAGCTATCTTGTATTATTGATGACTCTTAATGGAACATTGACTGGTTGGTTGTTGGCACCTTGTGTTCCAGTCATATTGTCTGCCCCCTTTGTTTAGCGTATCCCACACATACTTTCACTTGGTTGCTGTGGATGATTGAGTGATGTTAAACCTTGCTGACTGAGCCTATCTGTGCCGACACAACGACATGTTGACCATGCTGTTAACAACAATAATATATAATATTAGTGTGGTTTCTTAAAGGAAAGTATTGATTCTCCTGTTTCCAAAGACATAGAATGCTTGAATATATGTCCTGTCATTGTGGAGTGAACCATTACCTCAACTCACCTAGTAATTGATGGCTTTGTAGATGCTTGTCTTTTTTTGTTTTATTTATTTTAGATTGGTTTTAGTCGTGGGTCATTTTATAATTTTCATTTGAAAATGGTGACCCTGCCATTTGTAAAAATGCAGCACTTGTTTGTGTGCCATGTCACAGATGGGATCTCTTGCCAGGCAGCATGATTATTAGATTTATTATGTATTGTTACTGAGCTTTTTATACAAAATGACACTTGTGTGAGTGTTCAACATCCCTTTTCATCAGCTGTTCGTTGTTGGTATAGCTGTAACAGTCTGAGGCAGCCTGTGCATGTTTGTCAATATTGTTATGGCTATTCAGAAACATTTGAGAACCAACTTGAGGTACTGTCTCAAGGTAGAGTACGTAGTGCACCTTTGACCAAGATCATCGTTTGTTCTATGTTTGCATCTTTCATTGTAGTGATTCATTGGTATTTGTTTGTATTTTGATAGAAAATCCGTGCTAGAAACCTTTCACTACATTAACAGACCCACAAATGAAGAGCCTAAAGTGTTCTTTGTTTGAGGTGTTGCTAAGGCAACACCTTTACTCTTAAGATGCAAATGATCTATTGTTTATATAAGTTTCAGTCTTTGCATGTTGGCTTTTTGCTTTGTTCATGTGTTTATTTGATGTATATAAAGCTGTGCAAGGGAAGGGGTTTTATGTCCTGTTCTGCCTGGTGAATCGCCATTTTCATCGGGCAGATGAATTGGGTGTTTGCTGTGATGTAGAATAATGTGAGACATGCTTGTAACATGTTACATAGAGCAGTCTACATTTTTAAAAAAATGGCCATATGCTGCATTTTGTAGTAAATATAGGAATCAGATTCATCTTTTTTTTTTTACCTCAAAAATCATTTTTTTTGTGTTCTGTCTTGATTGTTAATAAAAGCATCTCTTTCCATTTTTCTTTATTGTCCCTTTGATCACCATTTTCTGTATTATATATCGTTGGTACTGCCTAATGTTGTTTTTGGCATAGAGCCTGACATAAATGGAAAGATGAATATGTACTGAGTCGGAGAACTTGATGATGTAATCAGTCACTCATGGCTTTAAATCCAATATAAGGAACTGGGCAGGGGAGGGGGCATCTTTTTAAGGGGCATAAACTTGGGACAGTTCATTTGCAGCGTATTTCATCTGTTTTTTGGTGAGTATAAGTGATGTTAAATGTTTAACCCAGAGTGACTTGAGATGAGTATATTAAAATTATTTAAGGTTAAGTGATTTGCTTAGGATTACGCAATGATGCTAAAGTGAGATTTTAACTGCCGATCTTGCTGTTTAAGATCAAATGCTTTAGCCATCACACCATATTGCCTTCAGTCACTTTATAAGTGTTGTTCTCAGATTACAGAAGTGTGGCATACTCGGGTTTATTTGACATTTTAAGTGAAAAATTTCAGTCATTAATTTTAATAAAAAAAGGTCTGTCATTTATTACTGCATGTCAGGTCCCTGAATATTTGCCATTTTTGGATTCATAATAGTGACTTGTAGAAACGAAATTACACACTAAACTATTTCAACAATAAGGAATATGGTTCAGTTCTAACATTGAAACATACAGTACTAGTTCACACAATAAGACACTTTCCAAATTTATTGCCTTTGATGCTTTTCACCTATATGTTGTCCTCCTTAAGTCTAACTCCTTGCAGTCCATCACATGCACCATGAAAATTTTCAGCAATGTTTATGGTCCTTGGCATACTTTTGGCATATCGCAGAACACCATAAGCACCCAGCTATCCTTCCAAGTCCGCTTTTCTAACCACTGTCCTAATGGATCTAACTAACTTCAGGCATTGGATTTTTCTTGTTTTTAAGATGTAACTAGATACAGTAAGTTGTTTCAGTTTATTAACATTGTTTGATTTTATTGCAGTTTCATCAGCAGCTAAATCTGTTTTAGCTTGGCATTTGCAACCATTTTCTTCTTCTTTTTTTTTTTTTTTCTTTCTTCCCCCCCTTGTCTGGGTCACAAAGCTATTATGAAGCTGGCTCTCAATTCTGCATATTGGGACATCGGATGTTTGGGGTATGCATGACATGCAGAGCACTAGGCACCCAAAGCATCCAGTGTTACTTGTTGGTGTACAGTATATAGCCAATATAGTATGTTGTTGAAAGATGAAAATGTGAAGCTGGTTTTAAATTAAACGTCGTTGAAGTAGCGAAAGAAATTGATAACTGCTTCTGCAACAAAATTCAGTGCGTCTGAGAAACTGCTGCGAAATTGGAGGAGGCAAGAAGTTGTAAAAAAAAAAAAAAAAAAAATTATGAAGTCACATTTTTGAATGGGCGTATAAGTTGGGTCTGATTGTGACGTTGGGAGACCAGATCTCTTTCTATCAGTGTTTCTTCCATGGATTTGAAACACTTGCAGTTTCTCTAAGCGAAAGGTTTACTGTACACTTGCAAGGTTAGTAATGCTTTGTCTCATTTCATTTGTTTGTTGCTGTTTTCTTTTGATTGTCACTGGAATTTATAACTTTCTGCAATGTAATATTGTCAAATGTAGTACTTTAGAGTGTGTAGTAACAGTCTGTTCCAACTTTGCTTTAAGACGGATGGAGGGGTTTTTATGTAATCAAAAAGTTTGGACACCTGTGCAAACTGCTTCAGCTTGCAAGGCACAATTTACTTCAGTTGCTGCAGAACATCTGTAGGTTGTAAGCTATCGATTGTTCCTGGAAGAAGGCCTGTTTGTAATGTTCTGAGATTTTTTTTTATTTCATGTTTTGTCAACCTGAACTTTACATTTTAAACCTGGCAGTTTACCTTTTCACCTTTTTTTTGGGAAGAAAAACTGAAAATACATATAACAGCTTAGATGTAAATATACATGCATCATTTCCCCTGCAGGTTAATAAAGTATATCAAAATAAAAAAAATCATTTTTAAATCATTAATTGTACAACACCTTTTTTTGCTGTTCTATTATACATTTACTGTATAAAGATTTTCTTTTTTCCCCTAGCTAAAAAGATTATAATATGCAAGCTTTTGAGGCAACTCGGACCCCTTCTTTATGCAAGATGTAATCAGAAGAAGGAGGGGCGTGAGTTGCCTCGAAAACTTGCATATTGTAATCTTTTTAGTTAGCCAATAAAAGGTGTCATTTTGCTTGACTTCTCACTACATTCTTAATGGCTAACGCAGTAGGACACCCTAGTACTATAGAGTGGAGGAAATTTTTTTAGATGCATCATGTAGGGCTGGATGATTTGGAAAGTGCTTTTTATTTGGATGATTTATGACTTATTTAGAGTTAAATATTTTAACACAGAAATCACTTTCAACTTAAAAAAACAAAATGACCAGGTTGTCATTTTACAAACTGAAAATACATCTGCATCATTCCTTGAAACTTGTCTTGCCAATGAGACAAGGTGTAAAATTATGAAGTGCCTTCATGTGCAGACTGTTTTTGGCAATTTTATTTAAACATTTGCAACTCTCGTTTTCCTTCCCCATGACCACCTCATTCTTTTCACATCATTTTACAGGAACCTTGTCTTAAGTTTTCTGCAGTTTTCTACAGCTTTTTATTTATTTTTTGCAACCCTCACTTGTTTTTCTATACCTAAAACATTTGTTTAGTGCAGGAGACTTTGTTCTGTAAGCAAACAAATAAAGTTTAGCTTGTAGAACACACAAGCCAAATACACTCCCCTAAAGGATTATTAGGAACACTTGTTCAATTTCTCTAATTCAATTATCTAATCAACCAATCACATGGTAGTTGCTTCAATGCATTTAGGGGTGTGGTCCTGGTCAAGACAATCTCCTGAACTCCAAACTGAATGTCAGAAATGGGAAAGAAAGGTGATTTAAGCAATTTTGAGTGTGGCATGGTTGTTGGTGCCAGAAGGCCGGTCTGAGTATTTCACAATCTGCTCAGTTACTGGGATTTTCACGCACAACCATTTCTAGGGTTTACAAAGAATGGTGTGAAAAGGGAAAAACATCCAGTATGCGGCAGTCCTGTGGGTGAAAATGCCTTGTTGATGCTAGAGGTCAGAGGAGAATGGGCCGACTGATTCAAGCTGATAGAAAAGCAACTTTGACTGAAATAACCACTCGTTACAACCGAGGTATGCAGCAAAGCATTTGTGAAGCGACAACACGCACAACCTTGAGGCGGATGGGCTACAACAGCAGAAGACCCCACCGGGTACCACTCATCTCCACTACAAATAGGAAAAAGAGGCTACAATTTGCACGAGCTCACCAAAATTGGACAGTTGAAGACTGGAAAAATGTTGCCTGGTCTGATGAGTCTCGATGTCTGTTGAGACATTCAAATGGTAGAGTCAGAATTTGGCGTAAACAGAATGAGAACATGGATCCATCATGCCTTGTTACCACTGTGCAGGCTGGTGGTGGTGGTGTAATGGTGTGGGGGATGTTTTCTTGGCACACTTTAGGCCCTTTAGTGCCAATTGGGCATTGTTTAAATGCCACGGGCTACCTGAGCATTGTTTCTGACTATGTCCATCCCTTCATGACCACCATGTATCCATCCTTTGATGGCTACTTTCAGCAGGATAATGCACCATGTCACAATGCTCGAATCATTTCAAATTGGTTTCTTGAACATGACAATGAGTTCACTGTACTAAAATGGCCCCCACAGTCACCAGATCTCAACCCAATAGAGCATCTTTGGGATGTGGTGGAACGGGAGCTTCGTGCCCTGGATGTGCATCCCACAAATCTCCATCAACTGCAAGATGCTATCCTATCAATATGGGCCAACATTTCTAAAGAATGTTTTCAGCACCTTGTTGAAAATGCCACGTAGAATTAAGGCAGTTCTGAAGGTGAAAGGGGGTCAAACACTGTATTAGTATGGTGTTCCTAATAATCCTTTACGTGAGTATATACCTACTGGTCTCTGGCGTTGGCTGTCTATGGAGGAGTCTCTTCCTCCAGGTCCGCTTTGATAGACCTTGATCAGCCAGTTACATACCACAGGCTTTACCTTACCTTTCGTAAACTAGTTCCATTCTGCTCTTTCTGTTTTTAAGTACTGACATTAACTGGATGTGCTACCACTTTTAACTAATAGTCATTTTGCAACTTTGCATTGTACATTAGTTTAATATTTGATCTTTCATATCTGAACCAATTCCAGACCACTGACTTAATGTTGCAGCTCTGCTTTGGAGCGAGTCTACTTATAAGGGAAGTGCAGCATGTCGCATTCTTTACATTAAAATTGTAATGCCCTTTTCCAAGCAATGAGCAAAGTTGCACTGACGGTTTGGCATGTTGAAATCAAACAGGTGTACTATATTTCTACCAAATTAAACACTCTAAGAAACAACATAAACTGAGTTGGGTATCAACTTGCACTTTCAGCCTCCTGTTTCAAAGTCACAGTAGTCAATGGGGAACTTTGTTGCTGTCCTGCAGGCTTCATTCAGCTCCACCATGCCAGACAAATTTGCTTTCCTACACATAGACTAGCTGATGGCACAATCGGCATCCAAGCTGAAAGCTTGCCAGTTCCCCATGATGCCCCATTTTCAACCCCAGTGCCACCACCCTGGCATTTTGATTGCTACTGTGTGTCAAGAATAGGCTGATAATGGTGATTGGTCAGCTCTGTTTGCAAGCCTCTTGATGCACAATGCACAGTGGAGATTTTTGGCCAGATCAATACACTATGCTTTGGCTTTACACATGTGGCCAAAGCAAAAACAAGTACCAGTCATTCAAAGCGAGCCTTGGCATCTTTCTTTCTCTTACGATCAGATAGTAAATGAATGCATAAAAAAAAAAATCCATGTGTGGTTGCGTTTCTCTCTCTCTCTCTCTCTCTGGGCACAATGTGGTCTCTGAAGAAAATGTCCCTCCATATTGACTAAATTATGCCAGAAAATTTACAATAATGACAAGATTTTTAAAGCAGGTTATTACACACATTTAAGTGCACACTTTTTTTGATTAATCATGTCTCCCAAAGAGTTCAAATAATAAAAGGGTGTAGTAAAATGCATTAGTATTAGGGACACCTTTTGTTGGGTGATTTAGGACATATACTAAAATTCATGTTAATTTGAAGAAAAAAATGCACAATCCCAGGCACATCTTTATTTTTCTTGTTGACCCCGTGCTGGAGGTTTTGTTAACATGTGGCATATCCCTACATTTGGCACTTCCCTTTGCAGTTTTTGATCACATTGTAAAAGACAATTTGTCTAGTCAATTGAGATGCATCAAGAGCTTTTCAGAATCGCAAGGTAATTAGATTCCCATGTCTTTCTAATTTTATACCTTGTACCAAAACAAATAGATAATGACCTGGGCTATACAGTTGTGTGCTGCATAACACCTGTTTGAGCAACGTCTGACTGCATACACATTCATTGTCCCAAAAGGTGGTTATAGTGTTTTAAATGTAACAGCTTTCTACATATAATGCGTGCATCTCAAGTCTCTTGTGCTGCCAAGACCATGCATGCTATAATTTTAATATGATCTCTCCCTACTTGCAGTAAAAAGTTTACCATATGACCGTGTATGCTTTGATTCATTGGCAGCAGCACCAATTCTTGTGTATTGCTTGTCTCTGTAGTAGTGTAGTGTAATGTTATCTCTCTGTATTTAGTCAACACAGGTAAACTATAGTATCCTATAATAGGTTTTCTAGGTACTGTATATAGATAGTATGGTGTTCTCAGAACTTTCAAATCACAGAACATTCTATTTCACAGAATGTTTTGTTTATGGTAAGTGACACATTTATGATGTCATTTTGGGTTAAATTGTTTACATTCAGCATTAATTGCAACCGAATTGTAGAAAAATATCAGTGTCAGGGTTTAAGAGAAGTTGCAAAGAGAACCTTTACAGAGGAGAAATACTAAGCATGTGGTTGCATATGATAGGAAGTTACTGTTGTATTTCAGAGCTGCTGCTCATTTCATTGTAATACACTATAAAACCTTCTTGTAAGTTACCCAGATTTAGTTGCTTAGTTCAAATTTCACAATTCTGTGATTTTAACTGATGTTCACAATTTAACACATTTGTTATTTTATTATACTGTATTTACATACAGCAGTGTGTGCTATGAGGTTAGTATGGGCATGTGCAGGTCAAATTTGCACAACGTGCTTTATTACTTTATGGAGCAAGATGGAATTTTAATGCCATGGAAGGGATGAAAGCATTTAAGCTGGTGTGATGACAGCCTTTCGTCATGTATTGAAGGGACTTAAAATAAAGATTGGTTAATGTGGTTCTTTAGCCTAAAAAACAAGCTTTTGGGGGAAAAAAGTACCTTTTTTGTGATTCAATGTAACAGTAGCTTCTCCTCCTGAACATATCACTGGCAGATGTGTTGGCACACACTGCCTGAAACAGTGATTCACGTCATGATGTCACAAGAACCAATATTACAATGCTAGTTTATATATATATATATAATAAATAAATAAAAAGGCCACAAGAAAAAAGTTTAATCAAATTAGTATATATGAAATGAAAAATTTTTTAATTATTACAGTTTAGTTGCAGTCAGCACACTTTTTCTGACACTAGTATCCCATTAATTGCTTTTAACTCCGACTCCACAGCCCTAGCTTACCTGAAGTAGGTGAATTGCTTTGGAAAACACAATAATACATGATAAAAATGTGAGCGAAAACCTACGATAACAATGACTCGCAGTGTTAATGGAAAAAAAAACGGC